>NW_019525064.1:33633-35246 GCF_002814215.2 Seriola lalandi dorsalis | reverse complement strand
TTTCTGCCATACTATAATAAGATCTTTTTGGGCATTTTTCTGCCTAATTATATTATTTCGGCTCATGCCTGACCATACTATGATGTTTTTATGACATTTCATGCCTTAATATACTATGATGTATTTTTGTCATTTTTCTGCCATACTATACTTAGATCTTCTTTGGCATTTTTATGTTTAATTACATAATTTCGTCTCAAGCCTTTACATACCATGACCTTCTTTTGTCGTTTTATGCTCTAATATGCTTTGATGTATTTTTGAAATTTTATGCCATAATAAACTATGTCGTTTTTTGACATTTTTCTGCCATACTATAATAAGATCTTTTTGGGCATTTTTATGGCTAATTATATTATTTCGTCTCATGCCTGACCATACTATGACGTTTTTATGACCTTTTATGCCTTAATAAACTATGATGTATTTTTGACATTTTATGCCACACTATACTATGTCGTTTTTTTGTCATTTTTCTGCCATACTATAATAAGATCTTTTTTGGCATTTTTATGTTTAATTACATAATTTCGTTTCATGCCTTTACATACTATGACTTTCTTTTGTCGTTTTATACCTTAATATAGTATGATGTATTTTTGAAATTTTATGCCATAATATACTATGTCGTTTTTTGACATTTTATGCCATACTATACTTAGATCTTCTTTGGCATTTTTATGTTTAATTACATAATTTCGTCTCAAGCCTTTACATACCATGACTTTCTTTTGTCGTTTTATGCTCTAATATGCTTTGATGTATTTTTGAAATTTTATGCCATAATATACTATGTCGTTTTTTGTCATTTTTCTGCCATACTATAATAAGATCTTTTTGGGCATTTTTATGGCTAATTATATTATTTCGGCTCATGCCTGACCATAATATGATGTTTTTATGACATTTCATGCCTTAATAAACTATGATGTATTTTGTCATTTTTCTGCCATACTATACTTAGATCTTCTTTGGCATTTTTATGTTTAATTACATAATTTCGTCTCAAGCCTTTACATACCATGACTTTCTTTTGTCGTTTTATGCTCTAATATGCTTTGATGTATTTTTGAAATTTTATGCCATAATATACTATGTCGTTTTTTGACATTTTTCTGCCATACTATACTAAGATCTTTTTTGGCATTTTTATGGCTAATTATATTATTTCGTCTCATGCCTGACCATACTATAACGTCTTTATGAACTTTCATACCTTAATATAGTATGATGTATTTTTGAAATTTTATGCCATAATATACTATGTCGTTTTTTGACATTTTTCTGCCATACTATAATAAGATCTTTTTTGGCATTTTTACAGCTAATTATATTATTTCGTCTCATGCCTTACCATACTATGACGTTTTTATGACATTTCATGCCTTAATAAACTATGATGTATTTTTGACATTTTATGCCATACTATACTATGTCGTTTTTTGTCATTTTTCTGCCATACTATACTAAGATCTTTTTTGGCATTTTTATGGCTAATTATATTATTTCGTCTCATGCCTGACCATACTATAACGTCTTCATGAACTTTCATACCTTAATATAGTATGATGTATTTTTGAAATTTTATGCCATAATATACTATGTCGTTTTTT
>NW_019525064.1:17223-31190 GCF_002814215.2 Seriola lalandi dorsalis | reverse complement strand
TGGCATTTTTATGTTTAATTACATAATTTCGTCTCATGCCTTTACATACTATGACTTTCTTTTGTCGTTTTATTCTCTAATATGCTTTGATGTATTTTTGAAATTTTATGCCATAATATACTATGTCGTTTTTTGTCATTTTTCTGCCATACTATAATAAGATCTTTTTTGGCATTTTTATGGCTAATTATATTATTTCGTCTCATGCCTGACCATACTATGACGTTTTTATGACCTTTTATGCCTTAATAAACTATGATGTATTTTTGACATTTTATGCCATACTATACTATGTCGTTTTTTGTCATTTTTCTGCCATACTATAATAAGATCTTTTTGGGCATTTTTCTGCCTAATTGTATTATTTAGTCTCATGCCTGACCATACTATGACTTTCTTTTGTCGTTTTATGCTCTAATATACTATGATGTATTTTTGACATTTTATGCCATACTATACTATGTCGTTTTTAGTCATGTTTCTGCCATACTATAATAAGATCTTTTTGGGCATTTTTCTGCCTAATTATATTATTTCGGCTCATGCCTGACCATACTATGATGTTTTTATGACATTTCATGCCTTAATAAACTATGATGTATTTTTGTCATTTTATGCCATACTATACTATGTCGTTTTTAGTCATGTTTCTGCCATACTATAATAAGATCTTTTTTGGCATTTTTATAGCTAATTATATTATTTCGGCTCATTCCTGACCACACTATGACGTTTTTATAAACTTTCATGCTTTAATATACTACGATGTATTTTTGACATTTTATGCCATAGGAATCAATAAATAACCATAAAATCCACTCCCGCCTCTTCAGCACCATAGACGGCGGTTCTTGTAGTGAGTAACCCGCCTCTCTCCTTCAGACGGGACAGATGGGACGCGCTCGCGGCAGCACCCTGGGTTTTGAGCACCATCTGGCGGGGGTTAAAGACTTCAGTTTGCCGTCCTCCCTCCCCGGTTCTCTGGCGTGCTGGACTCGGTGTCTTAGCGGATACAGGTTTTCAGCGCGTGACTCTTTCATCCAAATCTGTTCAATTCAGATCGTGTCTTCGACTACTGAGACTGATGTGCTTCTGCCATCCTCGCAATCCGTCTCGGTCGCCTCCACAAGAGGGCATTCCAGCCAGTGGCGGCTGGCCAATAGGGGGCGCTAGGGCGCCGCCCTCCCTGATGGAAAGTGATTTTTAAATGTTTTTATTCTTATTTTACAAATAAATGTGTTTTGAATTATAAAGAACGAGCCATATATATATAATATAAACCATTATTTATGGGGTAATTTGTGTCCACGGTCATTTCCCCTCTCTCCTGGGGCGCTAGAAAAGTTGCCCCAGCGCTGCAGCAGCTCAGCCAATGGGAGACTGTTGCTGAGACAAAAAAAAAACGGGTAATTTAGCCAATTAGCGTCATCCAATTTTTTAAGCTTGGGGCGCTGAAAATATCGCCCCAAGCCTGTAAGTATCCTAGCAACCAGAAACAAGTGTCGGAAATCGAGACGGTGTCGTCAAGTAGACAAGAACAAGAACACGCAGAGCTTCAGCTGCCCGTAAATTCTGTAAAATCGCTCTTGCTAAACCACTTCGAAAGGAAGAAAACTTTAGGGGAAAAACTTTGTGTTAAAGAAGTTGGAGCTGAGAAGCCCGGTCTGAATTTAACACAGCAGACACAGGAGAAAGGTAAAACTCACCAGAGGAGCTTCTCTCTGAACTGGTATGACATGAAGGCTTGGCTAACTGGATGTAGTTTTGCAAATGCAGTATTCTGCTTCCCGTGTTTACTGTTTAAAATGCCGGGGGCAGATATTACATGGACTGTAACAGGAGTTAGAGACCTAAAACATTTATCAGCGGATTAAAAAACATGAATGCTCGAAGGTGCACATGAGCAACGCCGTCAAGCTAGCCGTGCTAGGCAGGACTAGCATAGCTGCGCAGCTGGATGAAGGACACAGGATCGCGGTCAGAAAACACAATGAAGAGCTGGATCGAGGATCATTGTGTGAAATTCTGTGGAGCTTTTGAGTTGGCATTGCGAGGCCACGATGAGACAGCATCGTCCGACAACCCCGGCATTTTTCGGGGATTAGTCGACCTTGTGGGCTCGCTGGACGGTGTGTTAGAGGAGCACCTGAAGACCGCCACTGTGGTTAAAGGCCTCAAAGACAGTTCAACACCAACTTTTGGACCGTCTGCTGACGGTTCTTCGAGACTGCATTCTGGAGGATATAAAAAGGGCAGATTTTCTGGCTATTCAGGCAGATGAAACAACAGACACTGCCACTCATTGTCAGCTGGTGCTTGTGCTACAGAGGAGACAAAGTTCATGTACAAATAAGAGCACTCACCCCCTCACCCCCTCACTCCCTCACTCACTCCCTCACTCACTCCCTCACCCCCTCACTCACTCACTCCCTCACTCACTCACTCACTCACTCCCTCACTCACTCACACATACACTCAGACACACACTTTTTCTGTGTATAGTTAACTTTAATCACCATCCACCTGTAAACATTATAATATACCATTATATTGTAATTTTGTACTATGAGTATTCACTAATGTATTTAATCCAATTGCTACATGTTATGTTCCTATGACACAGTTTTTCTTTGTATATAGTTATTTTTAATCATCATCCAACTGTAAATGTCTCTCAAGAACTTTAATTTTGTATTAAGAGTAATCACTAATATACATCTCATATCATTGTCATTATCTGTAAAACTGTTGATTTCAAAAGGGCAATTAAATTATTATTGTTTATCCCTAAAACAATGGTATCTTTTGGTTTGGGTTCTTTTATTGGTATAGTTACTGAAAGCTTCTGGCACATACAGCCCCACCTAGAATATTTTTCACCAGCCGCCACTGATTCCAGCGTTGGGTGGTTTCCCACAGACTGTGTCCCGTGCGTCATGGCACGCGGAGAGTGTTGGTCACATCGGAATGCGTTATGGCGCTCCGTCACTGGACAGTACCACATTTACTGACCCAAGGCTTAACCTCGCCAACCTGTCCCGGTTCCCCCTTCTCCTGTGTAGCGGAAGACCTTCGTTCAGGCTGCTACTCAGGTGCCGCCTTTCAAAATCCCTAAACGGCCAAAATTAACATTAAATTAAATTAAATGTCTGTGAGCTGCCTCTCCGATAGAGAACCCAGGACCCAGCTTCAATGCAGGAAATACCGGTCATCTCTGACTTACCATGTTCAACGTTGCGCGGTCCAGGCCACTGGGAACGTACTGGGAACCACGGTCTTACAGCAGGGGGGTCAAACTCATTTTCACCGAGGGCCACATCAGCATAATGGTTGCCCTCAAAGGGCCAGATGTAACTTTGAGGCAGTATAAATGTAGCTAAATGTAATGTAAAATATATGCAACTACTCCTTAATGTTAAATAACTCTGGATTTTTATTATTCAACTTACAAATATTACATATATATTTGCATAAATGTAAAAGGAAATGTTTGGTTGTTGCTCTGTTGTAACATAAATCCTTTTAATTTGTCAGTTTATGAAACCCACATCACTCCATCAATCAACGATCAAACTATCCAAGTAAATGAGGATAAATAACAAGTTATGACATTAACTTTGTTCAAAACTTTTTTGTCATAGTTGAGAGGAGCAGAATAACGGTCCAACCAACAATTGTGAGCTGCTAAGAACGTGTGTGACAGGTGAAGCATTTTACACAAACAAATGGCTGCACACAGCTTTGCAAGGGGGAAACATCCAACTAATGATGGTTTGATGACAGTGAACATTTGTCTGCATCAACACATAAACCTGCAAACACTAAATACATTACTACACATATAACGTAATATATGTAATAAACTCAAAATAACAACACAAGGGTTGTCTCAGTTCACACCTATATTGGTCAAGTTTTAAGGTGAAGTTGATGAGGAGATGCTGCCACATGAATCCTCTCTCCACCTTCCTCATCCCTTGATCATGTTCTGAAAATAACAAACACAAAGCAAAATGCAAGCACAATCATTACATTGCACACAGTTGAACTATTCTTGTTCTTGGTTGAAATACATTTTATTATATTTTAATTAAATGCTTACCTATTTGTTTTTCTGACCAGATATCTGACACCTTTTTTCCATCGCCAGTGTGTCAGTCTGGTTTTAGGTCTTGTGCTGAGGCAATCCGTAGAACAGCATGGAGGTTGTCTTCAGTGATGCGTGATCTGTGCTTGGTCTTGTTTAGATTCATGATTGAAAACATCTGCTCAGCACAGAAAGGTGCTCCCATACACAGACAGAACACGGGCAGCGTGAAGCTGTGGCATCAAACCAGGGGATAGTTGGCGGTAAAAGTCCTGGATTGCAGCATCCTGGAACTTTGCTCTCAGGCCACTATCGCTTTGAAGCTGTATTAACTCCATCTGAAGATGTTGGGGTGCAGTGCAGACGTCGGTGGTGAAAGGATTGGCAAAGATGGCAAAGCCTGAGTGCTGTGCTCTAAGGTCAGAGATCAAACTCATCCATTAACCGGCTCAGTTTGGCAGCCAGCTGAGTACATGAAAAAGTACCAGGAAATGCGGCTGAGATGCTCCGACAAACAGGAAAGTGGGCAAGATTGTCCTGTTTCACGTGGTACATCCATAGATCAAGTTTACGCTGGAAAGCCGCGTGATGCTCAGTTACGTCACACAACAAAGCAAAGTCACACAGCCAGTTTGGATCTGACAGTTCAGACAAGGGGTTTTCCTTTACTCTGCTTGAAAAGAGCAATATCTTCCCTAAGCTCAAAAAATCGTTCGAGGACTTTGCTCCTACTCAGCCACCGTACTTCTGTATGGTACGGCACGTCGCCCTGCTCCATCTCCTGCAAGAACAGCTGGAGCTGACGATGATTTAGGCCACGCGCCCGAAGGAAGTTCACTGTTTTCATGACTGTGGTCACTATATCATTCATCCCCAGCACCTTCCCACACAAAGCTCCTTGATGGATAATGCAATGATACGTCATCAGAGGCTTGTGACAGTTACTTTTTTTTTTTGCATTTTCTCCTTCATTAGTCCAACAAAACCCGCTTTTCCTCCACACATTGCAGGTGCACCGTCTGTAGTTAATCCCACCACCTTTTCCCAGGGCAATGCATTTTTTTTAACTTACGGACTTCACCGCATCAAATCTGTCCCGTCCTGTTGTTGTTGGCAGCTGCATCCAACAGCTCCTCGGTGACAGAAAGGTCCGACTTAACGCCTCTAATAAAAAAAACAGAGAGCTGCGCTGCATCCGTGTTGTCTGTGCTTTCATCAAGAGCTAATGAAAAAGCTTTGTAGCTGCGTGTCTCTTCGGCCAGCTGTGTTGCCAGGTTTTCCTGCTAGCTAGTTCCTTAACTCGGTCCACAATGAGTGGAGTTAAAAGTCTGTATCTGGTCGGGACACACCTGCTCACAGACCTTCAGCATGCACTGCTTCAAAAATGCACTTTGCAGAAAAAGACTTTGCAGCGCGGGCGATTTCTTCAGCCACAATAAAGCTGGCTTTCACCGCCGCATTGTGTTTGGTTGTGGCTCTCTTGAACACATCCTCAGCTCCGTGTTTGGTCACCAAACACAATAGATTGTACTCTTTGACAACCGACACTGCTTCATAACACAAAACACATTCCGGTTTTTCTCCTTGAAGCACAAACATATATTTCGCCTTCCCATCTTTCTAGAAACAGCTTTCCATCTGCATCAACTTTTCTCTTCCTGGACATTTTGGGATCATTGTTTGTATTTCTTAATTCGGAAAATGGCACTGATGTGGAAACACTGCAAACTAGTGGCGGGATGCCGTCACTTCACGGGTAACATGATCGGCATGCATTATGGGAAATGTAGTTTATGGTCAATGCACCCTTTTGACTTATTTATTATAAGATAATCAGACATTTTAACCTCTCGCGGGCCACATAAAATGACGTGGCGGGCCACATTTGGCCCGCGGGCCTTGAGTTTGACACATATGCCTTAAAAAGTATTTTTTATGACATTTTGGATGCCTTACTATACAATGACCTTTTTATGAGATTTTCATTACTTATTATACTATGACATTTTCATGACATTTTTGATGCTCCAAGATACGATGACATTTTAATTACATATTTGATGCCTTACTGTAATATGACGTTTTTATGGGATTTTTGAAGCCTTACTATACTAAGATGTTTTCATGACATTTTGATGCCTGTCTATACCATGACAGTTTTTTTTACATTTTTATTGCCTTACTGTACTATGACATTTTTATGACATTTTTGACGCCTTACTATACGCTGACATTTTTATGAGATTTTTGATGCCTTACTCTACTATGATGTAGGGATGGGGTTGCATGGTAGTGGTTAAAGCTGTTTCCTCGTACTCACAAGATGCTGCATACAAGTTCTTTGAAACCCAACTTGAGTCCAGCTCTTTCTACCAATGGAAGTATGAGGCTGACAGTGAGCTCTACCTGGTGAATAAGAGTGGCTTCTCACTTATGGAGAATCTCTCAGTTAACATGAATTTGGTGATTGTACCAGTGGGACAAACATTTTCCGGCTGATCCCCTGTGATATACGCCTGCCTGTCTGCTGGGGCCCCTGAACTAACACAAGCCTGTGTGAGGATGCTCTGTACATCGTTTCTACCAGATGCCCCTCTGTGTTCCCAACAGTCAATCCCCAAGAAGAGACAGGAAGACAAATATTTCCCCAGTACGTAGAGGTAAAAAACAGAGCTGGTAGCTGCAGCTGTAGTTGTGCTTCATGACTGGTCATCAGCAGACTCTGGGCCAAAGCTGGTCTGGTAGAAAAACTAAGAGGAAATATTCCAAAGTCATAAATGCCTGATGGAAAACCACTTTTCCTGTGTGTAATGAAGACAATAAAGATGGTATTACATGTAAGAAAAGGCCCTAAAGGGTCAGTTAATTCATGTTTATTGTCGTTTTGTCTTGTGCTTGATCTGGAAATACACTCTTTATTTTCTTTGCTGCAAACAGAATCCTCTCTCTGTGTGCACCAGTTTGCTCATCTTAATGTTCAGACTTAAAATATGTTCTCTGACAGTGTGCCATTATATAATGTGCAATGCTACTATTGTGTGTGAATGTGAAAAACCTGTGTGTAGGTTCCTCATTATGTAAGCATGTTGTAAACCCATGTATGTATAGCCTCTCCCAATCATAGATTTTCTTCAAGTGCCTTGAATGGATATTACATATATTTATTTGCCCACTTAGCTTTTATTATAAAAAATAAAGTATACTGATTCATTACTGCAAAAGTTTAAGGCTGTAAATTGTAAAAACAAGTGAATGAAAAGGATTCAAATTGAGTCTGATTCACAGTGTGAACATCCTGATCTTTTATTGTTAACAGGCGCTCGATCATTCACAGTGGGAGTCCAAGACACGTGTCAGTCCAAACACGTTGCCAATCAGAAAAAATGTTATTCAACAATAAAAAAAAGCCCCAGTACAATGACGTATGTCGATCTCAACAGATGAATATTTTCTGCAAAATAAAAATTCTTGCAGTGACATATTTCCACTTAACATCTTCACTAAAAGCCTTTTCATGGACAGCGACCTTTCCTGTATGAATACACTCTTCTTCAGTGCTTCATTTAATGATGATGCTGCATACATGTGAAACACTGCGTGATAATTCTTTCTTCTTCAACATCTTTCCACCAGCACTGTTTTTATTGGTGAATAAGTTGTGTGCAGGGCATCAGGCAGATTAATGTCCCAGTCATGACTGTATGAAGTCAGAAATATGCAGTTTACCACTTAAGCTATTATAAAGACTGTCATTTTAGTGTTAAACATTTAAGATTTGTGATGTCTGTTCCTTCATTCAACTCGGCACTGACATATTTGGTGTGTTAAACCTGAGCCATAAAGTCATGAAGTGTCTTTTGTGACGTATCTAAGGAAGAAACTGGTCGTCTACTTGGCACATGGAAAGACTAACTGGAAGTTACTGTGCCCTCCTTTCCCTGGTGACTCTGCAAAGGAATTCACATCAAACATGTATTTTTAGAGCTCTGCTCCAATAATGAGGAAGAAACACTGTTATTTTGGTCTTTTTTCCGATAAGGCTGACACCAAACTAGCCATGACTTAAGGACTCAAGAGTGTGTTGCATGGTTTTATTTGGTATAACATTGTGATAATAGTTCTTTGCACATGCACTTCTTTTCTTTGGAACGGAAGGGTGGATACTGTTTATTTATCTGACCTGCTTTCTAATTCATAAGCAATGTGCATCAGTTTCAGTGCATCTACACAGCCTCAAAACCATGTATAATGACATGCAAACAAGACCAAAGAAATCAATAAAGTCATAGAGACTGCACAAATCAAATCAAGATAACGCCATGATAAAAGTATTACTCTGTAAAAATGAATTTTCATTTAAAAGAAGCAGCAGTTCTTCAGTAGCTGTTTTAATGTGAAGAAGAAGTAGGCTGAACAGGACTCACAGAACAAAAGGATTAATGGATTAAATAAAACACTGCAGCTCCTGGCCCATGAAAGAATTAAAGAAACAGAACTGTCAGAATAATATTTTCTTTCCAAACATCCTCATTCTTCTTCAGAACACTTTGTGTCTTTGGAAAAGCACAATAATGAAGAAGTTGAGGCGCTGATTTGAAAGTCTGCTCGTTACTTTGTTTGCCACAAACGACCTTGTACAAATATCTGCTGACACTAACACACACTGTTCATTGTCTCATCATTGTTCACACAGAGTTTCCTGGATTTCTGTTGCTTCACATCACTGATCGAAACTTATCAAATCTCTGGTTTCTGGGAAGAAGCTGAAGGTCTTTCAAAATGAGCTAATAATCTGGAGTTTTTCGCAACAGATAGTGTGTGTGTGTGTGTGTGTGTGTGTGTGTGTTTGTGCCCGGGTGTGTGTGTGTATCCTTGTGTACAGCTCTCTGTAGGAGGTGAAATGTTTCTGAGAAATGCCTGGGACCTTTTCATAGAAACCGAATGAGAGGTCAGTGTCATGTCTGACACCATGTGGCTTTTCACTCTGGCTTCATTTCTAAATCTTACAACAAATCACCGGAAAAGACAAACACCGTCAGTCCCCCCTCGCCTCAGATTGAACTAAACACTTGATTAAAAACCCTCACCACCGGAAAACCACACTGTGTTTAACACACTTCCACTGTAGCCATAGGTGTCTCCATTAATCAATGGGACTTAATGATCGTCACTGATTCCACAAATCAAAGCACAAAAGGAAAAAACACTTTCCTAAAGAGTGCAGGCCGTGGAAGGCAAAATATACAGTTCATCCAATATCAATTATAATTACCTATAATATCGGTGTATTAACATCTGCATATGTTTGACTCATTTTGCCGACTGTCTATGCAGCTTCTTTGTTGTTGTTTAAACTGTCCTCATCCCAAGTGCATAATGTCCAGCTGTTAGCTTCTTCCTCCAAACGCAACGCAGACACTAAGCGACTGCACTCAGCTATGAGTCGAACTTCTCTTTTTGTCAGTTGTGCTCGTCTTTGAGGTCGGACGTTGATGCACAGGGGACATCAGAGCCGGGTTGTGTTTTGACCCTCAGGCGAGCTGACTTCATGACGGCCCCTGTATGTGGACACAAACTCCTGAGCTGTGTTTTCACTCCCTCTTCTGCTTTCTCACTTTGGGTTGAATCCCACTTCTCCATCTCTTCCAGACCACACTCCTTAACAGAGATAGTCAAAACCTTTTTTTTTTCTCTAGTCCAAATCCAAATCCTCCTCCATTTGTGTCACTGGGTTGATATCAAGGACCTCGATAGGCTCTCAGTAGGCTGGGCTTCAGCATTGCTTCTGGTTCATTGGTGATCAATGGACCAAGCATACAGATGGAAGAGTCCTCTGATTCCACTTCGGTAACACTCGGCTTTACTACATGAACTCTTGAGTCCTGATTTCTCATGTTCATCTCCATCTCCTGCACCGAGGCGGCTCCTCTCCTCCTCCCAGGCCGCCGAGCTTAGAGCTAAGCCCCTGGGTGAGTTTGTCCCTCTCATTCCAGAGGTTTATGTTGTGTTGCAGGAGGAACTTGTAATGTGCACTGAGCTCCTCAGTACGTTGTTGAAGGGCTTCACGGGCCTCCTGTAGAAACTCGTGCTCCTGAAGGGAGACCTTCTGTTTCTGTTTGTGTCTGATCATCTATTCATGTAAAGAAAGCTGTGTGCCGTGACTGCTAACTCGTTACTGCTGTGAACACCAACACTGTCACTCGTTATGTAGATATTTTATTTTACCTGTAATGATGTTCCATGACAGGTTTACGTTGTTTACACATCTCCACTTTTTCTGCTGCTTTATTCTGCTGTTCATTCTATAAGTACCGGCAGTTATTTGATTTACAGATAATCTATGGACACCCACCGTCGTCTCCTGGTTTCTATTATTTTGTCCCATTTATAGCAATGATAGGCTAACTAACAGAAACACCTCTCTGTATGATGCAGTACAACATCCTCCAAAACAATCATACAGCTGAATCAACAACTCTCTAAAACAACTTCAATAAAAACTGAACATTATAAGGGATGATTTATTGCAGGACTGTATTAGTTTTAGCTGGGTGTTCCTAATAAACTGCCAACTGTGCAGTATATTTGTAATTGCTTGTTGTATGCACAGGCTGCAAAGTGCCTGACTGGCATTAATTGGGTGTTTTTGGTGTTGTTTGCTTCATTCGTCCATTAAGACACAGACATAAAGATATAACTTTTGGGAGTTAAGAGGTTGTAACCTCGTCATGTTTGAGACACGGCTCCTGGCTGGATGCAGCCTCACAGTGACAGCAGACAGAGAGCCGAGGCAGAAAACAGGTGTTAGTATCAACACAGAGAAAGACGGTGCCAGACTCCTGGGACACTGTATGTTTTCTTCCGGTGGATTCGCTGAGAGTGACTCAGAGGACACCAAGCTGATACGTGAAGATAGACATGCTGTCTAATTTCCAGTGAAAACCAAAACAAACAGGAAGTTCCTCTTAGACGAAGAAATACACTGGACAGACTTGGATGCTGTACACTGCAAAAAAAAAAAAATCCTAATTTTACAGAATTAACAGCCAAACTTCTATTTTAAGCATTATGCCAATAATAATGAATTACATTGATTTTCCCATTTTTGTAGAAAAATTACTGTATTTTTTCTGCTTTCTTAAATTACATACAAATCTATGTAAAATTATCTGTAATTAAAAATGTAGCTTGTTATTATAAAGGTTAATGTCCATAATAACAATTTAAAGATCTTCTCTGTAATTTTAGTGTAAATCTTATTAGTTTTACATTTATGTGACTTCTTCATTTAAACTTTGTGATTCTGGATGAAATGTAACAAACTTTTTTTAATCACATCAAACTTCAAAGAAAACGGAAAGCAGGAAAATGGTTTATCACACAACAACGACACACACACACACACACACACACACTGTTCTACCATGGTGCAATGCACAATGGAAATTGAGCTGAACTCTTCAGAGAATAAAACAAAATGAAAATGAATAAATAAAAGCAGTTTTTCGGAATCAAACCAAAACGCTCTTGAAAACAACAGGAAGCAGCAACAATAAAAAAACAAACAACCCGGCAAAGTTAGTTGATAGTCATTTTATTGAACAGAAGAAAAAACTCAAAATGAGTGTGTTAGACTGTGGTTCTTCATATTAAAGCATCGAAGCTCATCACTAATAAAGTGCACTTTCAGTTTACAGCCAGACGGAGACTCCGAGTCATCCCCTCCTTCCCTCCCACGAAGTCTGATCCCACCTGGTGCAGGACGCCCTGCACCTGAGCTCTCCTCTGTAGAACACTATCACAGTAAGATACAGAAGACCGAGTGCAACGACTGAGGATCTCAGTGAGGGCGAGTGCATAAGTGTTCATGGAAGATCAGCGCATGAAGAATCCTTCTTCCCTCTCACCTGAGTCTAAAACATCTCAGACTTTTCCTGCTACTGTTTTCTACCCCGGCTCAGTTCAACCCAGTTAATATCAATAATGGAACAGATGGTGTCCTCTGCACGAGTCTGACTGATTATGTAATTGAGTGATTGTAAAATAGCACAGTATTTCTTAACAGTTTCATTAATGGTCAGTGTTAATCTAAAATCTTTGCCATGAGCGTCTTTACATTGTAAGATCTGCACTTTAAAAAAATATTTTCCTATTACCAGAAGTGTTTTTCTACATAATATATATGTACAGTTGTCTTTACAAAGAAAATATGTTCTGTTAAAGACGGTTGCAAGGTCAGCATCAACTCCAGTTTGGCACGTTGTCCACGTGACTTCACCCGGTAACAGACTAAACGGACGAGACAGTAGAAACAACTTCTCCCGTACAGACACACACACACACTAAGATAAGAAATTAATCCTACTCCCACCTCTTACTTAGATGTGTTTGAAATGGTTATTTCCTCTGATGTGCAGCAAACAGGAATGTCATTCACATGAAAACAAGTACTTTGATGTCGCACTATTCTACAGGGCACAGCAACAAACATCTACAGTACAAGGGAAGTTCTCTTAAGTAACGATGCAGCTTGAATTTCATCTCTACGGGATTTAGGATTCCAATGTGCTACGTATGACACACACACAATTTACGTCATCAGAGTCGAAGACAAACCAAGAGAAAATGTGTAAAGATATATATAAAAAAAAAAAAAACAATAAAAACCAACAACAGAAGGATGAAAGAACTGAGTTCCTGACAGCCCAGCAGGTAGCGTGCATCGCACGTGGTGAACGGGGGCTTTTACTTTGATATCACCAGAACTCAAACACAGCGCTGGGAAAAGATCAGTCGAAAACAAACACATCTACTTCTAACTACTTTAAAAAGGTCCTGTATATTAGTCTCACTGGGAAATTGCACATTGAATAACGTCACCTCTTATTGCACTTTTCACTGTGTCGTGTCAATCAAAAGATTAAGCATTAGGATTGTGGGTTGTGTCTCTCTTGCGTCATGTTAATCTGTCTTATATTTTCATTTAACATGCAAAACACAAAGTTAAACTGATAAAAACCTTTTTTTTTTTTTTTAGCTGTCCTATGAAGTTGTGTATTACATACACCATGCCCTTCACACCGAGAGCTTAGACATCGGAGTCTTAACATACAAAGCTCTCAAAAGAGCCACAAACACGTTCATTATCAACCAGTCAGTATTACAAATAACAGTAATAAATATGCTCAGTTCAATAAATAGGGGTTTTCTATCAGAATAAAAAATTATAAAGATTGAGCTGATTTGAATGGAGGTCCGCCTGGCAGGGTTTCCTCTCACCTGTAGTGTTAGAGCGTGTGGCTCAGTTGGATCACACCTGGTTACACTAACATGAGCTGACAGCAGCCAAACGACCTCTGCACTGTCAGCCAGTTACTCACTTTAGGTAGTTTTAAGCTTTTGAGTTTTATAATTAATGCTCAGATATTGCTTCAAAATCTCTCTCTGCGTATTGTACAGTGTTTGTCTCCAACTTCATTCACTTCTCATGCATCCACCAGGGAACACAGCAAAAGGACAGTGACGGGGGAAATAGCCCTAATGGAAGGAATTATGAGGGTGAAGAAGACATTATATACATATAAATGATATAGTACAATTTCTGACAATTGTCTGTACGTGCATCAGACCCCTTCGCCTCATGTTCCACCTCAGCAGGCTCCTCCCACTAGCACGTGGACGCAGACTCCATTTTGTTTCTGTCGTGCTGTTGAGCATTTTTGCTTTTGTTTTAAAGTGCAGTCCAGATGCAGGTGACGAAAAGACAAGAAGCGAAGGACACACGGACAGACATGAAGCACAGGTAAACCCAGAGGGTGACACTGGGACCGGAGGAGGGTTGGCACATACGTTAAGAGAGGTCAGACATGGAGGACGGGGG
>NW_019525064.1:14204-17185 GCF_002814215.2 Seriola lalandi dorsalis | reverse complement strand
GGGGGGGGGGGGGCAGGAGTCCGGCTGAAGGAAAGAAAAAAGAAAAAAGAAAAAGGTTTCTTCCTATTCAGTCTCCTCCTCTGTCAGGGATCGGATCAGTCACTCCCTGGACTGGTAGAAGAGGATGTATCCCGACTCAGAGTTCTTGGAGATGTCTGAGGTAAGCCCATAAAACTCCTCGATGGCCTGGGCGTCAATTTTCTGCACAACACAAGTGAAACGTGGTTTAGTGACAATGCAAAACAAAAAAAAAAAAAGGTACAAACGCATGAGTCAAGGGACGCGGAGCGGACACCAACAGGCGGAGACCGAGGGTGACGCACCTCCACAATGTCATCATCGAACAGCAGCCAGAAGCCGTGACTCTTCACTATGGTGATGTAATGTCCTCTGTTCGGGCCACTGAGGAAGCAGAGACAAAAAGTGATGCAGATGTTGCATTGCTAAAAACTCCCACACTGTACAACATCTGGCTGCCTTCAGCGTAAACACTCAACTCATGCTGATTATCAGTGATCAACAAGTACATATCATCAAATCAAATAATGCATCCTGCAGAACCTATACGCCTGTGATGTGCACACGCTTCACATCTGTCCAGACAAACGGCTGTTTAGAAAAGCTACTAATAATTATTTTCTTCATAAATTTTTGTGTCTTTTAACATGTCAGAAAGTATAAAATCATAAACTGATTGTTTTGTCAAACCAACAAAACTAAAGATATTCAGTTTGCCATCATATAAAACAAAGAAAATTTGGAGAGCTGGAAAATGTTTTTGGAGGGAAAATTGATTGACAAAATGATTTTATTCTATCGTCAGAATCTGCAGAGAAAAATCTTCTTGGATTTGAGAATCACGTCCTCGTGGTCGTCTGCCTCCTGCACTCAGACCAGCTTCAGGTTACACCCCCGTTTCTCCACAGTCATAAAGTACTAACCTTTGTCATAGTTTTGCTGTGTGAAGCTGAGTTTTGTGAGGTCACCATGAGCTTGACCTTTGACCTTTGACAACCAAAGTCTAATCAGTTCATCCTTGAGTCACAATCGAGATTTGCATCAAATGTCAAGAAATTCCCTTGAAGAGTTGTCGAGATATCGTTTTCACAGGGCCAAAATCATGTTTTGTGAGGTCACCACGACCCTGACCTTTGACCTTTGACCACCAAAATCGAATCGGTTCATCCTTGAGTCCTAGTGAATGTCACGGCGTCACTGAGACATCGTGTCCACGAGACGGACAACCTGACTGCCGCCGGAGGGTTAGCAGCCCCAGTTCTCCTGAGGTTTTACCTCCAGCTTCGTTTTGCTTAAACTTTAAAGCCTCAGTGTCGCGCCTGGAAAGCCCCTGTAAGATGGGTGGGAGTGCCCCTTTAATTCAGGCTGCTAATCAATATACTGTACCTGCCACAGTGAACCACCACGGCGACCAGGTCGTACATGCGGTCCAGGTTGACCGCGTCCCCGGACGTGTTGAACAGACGCAGTTCCAGGGGGAACACCACCCTGTAGGACAGCTTGGTGTAGCGGTGCAGCTGCTCCATGTACTTAAACCTCTTCAGGTGTAGCGCCAGGATCATGGGAAGCTTCTTCACGCGCATCCTGCACAGAGGTACATACGTGCTCAGTGTGTTTGTGGACACGTCACGGTGGCGGTGTGCGAGCTCGGGGCTGTACTCACCGTTTCTGTGCTTCCTGTTTGCTGCAGCACGTCTCACAGTAGTATTTGTACTCGCTGCACAAAGTCTCTGTGTTACTGAAGTCCCTGGGGGGGGGGGGGGGGGGGGGGGGGCAGGTCACAGGAGGCTCGGTTATTCAGTGGCAATCACACCAAAGGTAACCTGGTGTATCATATACTGAAGCCATACTACCTGAGACAGTGTGTTATTGATGTGTTCTGCTCCACGTCCACAGAGAGATCCAGGAAGTCCTCATCTTTGCTGCTCACCTGTCCGAGAGAGGGAGAGACACTGAACTGTCATTTCCTGTGACTGAGTCAGTGACAATAATCCTGCATTAAACCCCCCCCTCACCCCTGTACACTCACAGCCTGTCTTTGAAATGCTTATTATACTGAGAAGCTTTTGTCTCTGCACGGTGCAGCGCCTCGCTGTTTGCAGGGGTTGTTCAGGGCGACGCGGCCCACTCCCGCCCTCTACACTGAGAAGATAAACAGCCCTGACGTAAAGTGGGTGGTCACAGGAAATCTATTTTGTTAGAGGTTTTTTTGCATTTCTCTTTTTTGCAAACAGCTAATCCCTTCTTCAGACTTATTCAGAGGAGAGATATTCTCTTATTCAAGGTGACACGAGGTCGAGCAGGACTGACACACATACACACACACACACACACCGTTTCACAGTTGAGGCAGCGCGTCTCATTGGTCAGTGTGCCCTGGAAGATGTCATGAACCCACGTGGGCTCGGTCTTGTTCTCCGTCTCGGTCTCCGTGGTGACGGCGGTACCGTTGTTCTTGAGGCGTCCGTTCTGCTTCTCCTGCTTCTTCTCCTCCTGCAGGATGTCGGCCACCGTGTTCAGCAGGTAGTTGAGGAACTCGTGCGCGTCCTGCTGCATGTAGTTGTCGAACAGATCTGCAGGGAGACGCAGAGACAGCGTGAAGGGAGACGAGTCAAAGACGAGGCGGGGGAGGACGTGATCTTTCACATACAATGCTGATTATCTGCCCATTCTGAATCTAAAGCGAACTTATCCTTTACTAAAGAGATGGAACATACACACAGACGTTTTAATACAGCCGAATAGCTCCATGTTAAAAATATAATAATGACATATTTGCTTTCAGATTGAAAAAAAATACCTGGCACCTGCGCTTCTCCAAACATGAGACAGTTTCAGTTCTGTCTTGAGGGATATAAATAAAATCTGCACTGATGATATCAGCATCCATACACACTCCTGTTTTGACAGATCTGTATGTGAAAGGTGAAAACTGAGAATGTGTGTGTGCGGTGGGGGGTGAG
>NW_019525064.1:0-14149 GCF_002814215.2 Seriola lalandi dorsalis | reverse complement strand
GGGTGGGGGGGGGGGTCCGGAGAGGAGGCAGCTGACCAAAGCTGCGTCCCAACAGAGATCGCATTGTTCATTCACATAAAGAGCAGAGAACAGTCAGCCTCTCTGTCAGCTCCACTCTGAACGACCTTACCACCAACGTGCACCTGTCCTTCACCTCCAACACTCAGACCACATTACAGTCACTCACTCTGTGGCTGGTCGTGAACACGCATGCGGAGCGGTGCACGTCGCGGTGCACATCACGGCGTCGGCACCGACAAGAATAAAAAATAGAAAAACGTTCGTAAAGAAAATGAAAACACACAGAGAGCTGAGCCGGAACGAGGACGAGCACGTTTGAAAACCAAGAGATTTATCAGCCTGAAAACAGAACTTTATCTCTTTATGTCACTTCCCTCATTCAAAACAACAACAAAAGACACAGTTGTTGTCGTCTTCATTGTTCAGCAGGTTTTAACCTGCAGCTGAATCCTCCACAGATTTCTCCTCCTCTGCACAACAGACCAACCAGGTGATTCAATAAAGCAAATGAATAAAAGCAGCTTCACGTCACAGATCAGTGTTTCACCGACACTGTTCGCTCTCGGAGCGGCTGCGAGTCCAGCTGTCAAACATCTGCAGTTTGTTTCTCTGATAAAACTTAAGGTCCAGTCGTCCACTGCACAACTCATGAAAATATAAAAATAATGAGGAAAGTTATTATAACTTTAACTGATGTGAATTTGTTTTTGAGTTTTAATTGTTATTTAATCTCTCTGTCGTTACTTACAACATTGTTTTTAGTTTTCATGATATAATAATAATAATAATAATGTAATAAACTTTCTCATGGAGCTGTTGCTCTGCCATTAATTAAAGATCTATTTCCTGCAAACAGCTGAGTGCAGTGTAGCTGTTCATACTAATGAAATATTTTATCTGAAGACACTTATTGTCCTTAGATAAAGACACGGACTCTCACCGTTCTCTTTCCGTAGGCGGGAGATGAACTTCTTGGGCGGGATGACGCCAACTTTCTTCTTCTGCGTGGCGATGGAGTGGAAGAGGTCCGCCAGGCACGTGAGCAGGTTCTCCTTCTTCTTCTGCTGGGCTTTGTAGGCCAGCACGTTCTCCCGGAAAGGCCGGCAGAAGTAGAGCGCCTGGAGCACCGAGTTACAGTAACATGTGTTTCCAAACTGAGGAGGGAACAAACAACAGAGGAGGACAAAAGAGGTTTCAGTCTGATCATCAGTTATCCGGCTCTTCTGTTTGTATTCATCTGGCGGACACCGAGAAACTCGGGTCTTTATGTAAATGAAATATTAACGAGACAGAACATCCCCACATCGGCCGACAGACTCATTAACAACAGTTACCTCCAGCAGAGGACAACGACTCACCGGCGTCCCGTGGCAGTTTGTTTTGTAACACGACGCCGGTGTTTTTTTGTAAAATGACCTTTGTTAATGTTCGAGAGGATTTGGCGATACTCACATTGACCAATCCAAAGTAGTGTTCATTGATTGGAAACTGCTCCGGGCCGATGTCTTTCTCCAGAGCAGAGGCATTGGTGCCCTGGGAGGACAGAACAGGAGGACATGGGATTGTGTGTTTAGTCATCACCTTCATCTCAGATAACAGTTTGCATATTTGTCTTTATGGAGCCAGTCTGTGTGTACACATCTAAATTAATATGGAAATGTTATATAGTCACCGGCAGCAACAGGCTACTGACACTTTACGAGATAAACCAGGAGCAGTACACCTGATAAAAACACGATTCTTTCTTCCCATAAAATGTACAAAATCCCGCTCATCTGGATTCCTACGCTTTCCAGAAAAGATCACTTCCTGTCCAAACAGAAACAGGAGACGGCCTAAACAGGCGGACCCATGTCAAAAAGTCAAGAGTATTGCGCCTGATTGCTGGGACGGAGCACTTATCTCATGTCAGAGCCCTTTCACCTGTCACAGCTCAAAGCTTTTCCAAAGTCAACCGCAGCTTTGTCGAGGCGAACAAAGGAGACAATTTAGTTTGAGGAAAGGCTTCGACTTTCAATGACTCTCATTTCTCTCTGTCAAAGCAGACAGTGAATGCCTCTTTGTCTGATTTACCGCTTCCAGTCTGAGACGCCACAGCGGCACATGCAGGCACTAGGTAGATGATATACTGTACACACACACACACACACACACACACACACACACACAGATTCTCCTCTTGTGGGAAATCTTACAATGCAAGTTCAAGTATAATGCGAGCCTTCATGGTCAGGAAATGTTGAGCAAAGTCAGGAAGAGTGTGTCTGTCGTGGACCTAAAGTGTCCACGCAGCCTCTGCTGACACCTGATGCCTCATTCTGACATTTAAGCTCCTCATTATAAACAGCAGGCAGTGGCATCCTTTTATTTTGAAGGGGGGAGGAGGGGGGGGGGGGACCTAAAGAAAACAGGGCGGGTCAGGACAATCTGAACTATGACTGTGGCGGAGCAGAGGACGCTTTGAAGAGTCATGACTCCCACAGACTGTTGTCGCTCGCTTTGCATTAATCATCGTCTTCTGCAGCTGGAAACTTTCACTTGACAATATATTGCAAACAATAAATTACACTCTGAGCAGGAAGTACAGCAGCCTGGAAGTACAAAAAGAAACTCCTAGCGTCCTTTAAGAAAAACACGTTGGAGAAAATCAGTGTAACCATGACAAACTCCTGACCACATGCACCAGCTCCTGTGTCTCAGGATCATTTCAGTTCGATTATATTGCGATAAATCAATATTCATTTCAATCAATTAAATGTATTGACAGTTGAAACAGTGACTTTATTGATAGGAAACTGATAAACAGTTGGGTTTTTTTTCAGCATGTCATTAAATAGAGACAGTAGAGAGTGACAGGAAGGGCGAGCGAGAGAGAGAGAGAGAGAGCGAGAGAGCGAGAGAGAGAGAGAGAGAGAGAGAGAGAGAGAGAGAGAGAGAGAGAGAGAGAGAGAGAGGATGACCTGCAGCAAAGGGCCCGAGCTGGATTTGAATCCAGGCCTCTGCGGTAAGGACTCAGCCTCGATAGTGGTCCAACAGGAACCCCAGTATTATGACAGTAAACCGAATATCTTTGGGTTTTAAACTGTTGGTTGGACCAAAGAATAAAACTGAAAACATCAGGGGAAATTATGATGCCAAATGTTTGCTGGTTCCAGCTTCTCTAATGTAAAGATTTGATGTTTTTCCTTTTCATATCTTAGGCTTTTGGACTGCTGGTTAATAAATGCATCACTTTGAGCTGTGGGAATATCATACTGGGCCTTTCTCACTATTTCCTGACAATGCAATTAGTCGTCAATTGCTAGCTGCAGCCTTAATTGGAAAAACATTCATAGTAAAGGGTGAGTTCATCCACAGGCTGACTGCACAATGAGACACTGGATGTCACCGAGTCTTTCAGGACTGTCTGTATTAACCATTTAGACCCGAAGCTCATTCAGTTCACACAGTGTTGACACAGTACAAGTCAGAGTCAGTGTGTGTCATTCATGCACTCACACAGGCTCCTGGCATTAGCATCACTTCTAAATAAAGTGAAGGCCAATGGCATTAAGCAGAGCCGTTTAAGTCTGTTCCCACTTACTCCTCACTGGTCCCTGAACGCAACGTAAACACAGATTAGTGCAGATCCCTGCTCTCTGCCACCAGGATGTTTCCGGTCCTCTGCAGCACCGAAAACATTATGCAATCACAACAAGCTGCTTCCTTCACCTGTCAGTCATCCACACACACGCGCACACACACACACACGGGGGGGGGGGGGGGGGGGGGACTCACCCATGAACATCCTCATACACCAGGTACAACACAGAGGCTGCAGGCGGATCGATACCAACACACACACAAGCAGCGAGTTACTCACCATATTACAAATGGAGGCGATGTTTCTGACAGTCATTTAGTTTACAGTTTCCCCCTCGCCGCCATCTTTATAAAATAAACATGATTTCAGGGGCAGGGCGACGCTGAGAAATGAAGTTTAATTCGCAGCCGCGGCTGGAGGCCGGACCGCAAAACCCCAGGCGTCGGAAAGCAAGCGGAGAGACGCGGAGCACCGTGCAGCCAGCGCGGAGCCGAGGGTCAGGCCGAGCTCAGCGTCCACACGGCCGCATCCTCACGCACAACCTCGCCGACACCACAGCTGGAACCCGCCGGTGCATGAGTGAGCGGCGGACAGACGAAGTTGCAAGGCAGCAGGTTGTTAGCAACGAACCGGAGACAAGCGTGATGTGTGAGGAAGCGCAGAGGCCCCGCCCACTCCGAGGGGGGGAAACTCCGGATCTGATTGGTTCGGATGGTCTCCGTTTGATCGACAGCATCACGGCTCCACACGCAAACCTGCACGGCAAAGCTTAGCTGAGCTGCAACCAATGAGCAGCGACTATATGAAGCGGTGGCTGTAGGGAAATGTAGTTTATTTGTTTGAGAGACCTTTAAAGAGATGTAGGCTTTATGCAAATCATCTTGAGTTGTAGGGCTTAGTAATTTTTCTAATTGATTTATTCATTTAAAGAGGATGATTGTATATAATTTGATTAATTTGGTCTTTTAAATATAAAAAAAGAATGAAACGAGAGATGTGAGCCCAGAATGGGTATCTATTTCAAATCGCTAAAATCCAATTAAATTGAGTTCACAACAATATGAAAACAGAAAATTACATTTGAAAAGCCAGAACCAGCAGCAGTGAAATTAATTACATTAATTAATTAATTAATTGTGAAAATACTTAAAAAAATTAATTTCCTGACAGTTGATTGACCACTTGTTTTCAGCAGTAATGCAAACCTTTATACTCTGGCAGCTTAGTGTTGCACACTTGTTATCAACATTTTGCAGACTAAATCCTTTCATTTGCAGCTCCTCTGCTCCCTGACCTGCCGTTAGCTGACCACAGCTAACGAGGAGGGGGGGGATTAAACGGTTAAGTGTCCTCGCTGCAGAGCTCTGCAGGAGTCCCGGGCCCTCAGGACGCTCCCAGTCACCACCGGCTTTGATGGTGCTTTCACAACAATCAGCAATTATCTCCTTAGCATGTGAACAAAAAGAAAGGAAAACAACAAATAATTATGATAAACATTCTTCAAAAGGAATGGGAAAGGAGAGAGGGATAAAAGTATTCACAGAAAAACAGAACAACATGGCTGCCAGTTGGAGGCTCATTGTTGGTCGGAGCTTTGGTATGTAACAGGGCTTTATTGAGAGATTTGTTGATTGATGAGTTCCCATCGCTTTATTTTTGAAGACTTTTGATTGACGGGGAAACAATCGCATGTGGTTCTCAGCTCGTGGGCTCCACATACAAAACGTTCCCAGACTTACTGTCTATTTCAGTCCAGTCAGTATTAATAGGATTGAGGGGAACTGAGGATGCAGCTGCCCTTTTCCTGACTCATGCTGCTTTTATTTATTTATTGCAGCACTGATAGATATGGATAATGGACTTAATGTAAAAAAAAAAAACTATATGTCACGTACATTGACATCCTGAAACCAAAACAGGAATAGAAATAGCTGCAGTTCTGTACATCTGAGCCTCTGAGATCAAACCTTTTGTGTTTCAGGTTTTGCAGCGTACGTGAATGAACAGAGAAGGAGGGAGTGAACTCTGTGTGCATTTGTTTGGAGTTTTAATCTCTCTCATCCACTATGTGTTTTCCTCTTCATGTTGGGATGGAGCTGACAGGGCTTTTGTTGTTTTGGGGGTGTTTTTCTTTTCTTCTCCTGCCCGTAGGTGAAGCTCAGAGGACCCTCTCTTCTCGCCTCGGTGGAGATCAGAAGTTGGACTGAACGTTTGGACTTTCATGTGGGTGCACGTGCATCACACGCAGACGGACAAACACACAAGAGGAGGGGGAAAAAAAGAAAACCTGGAGCTCAGGAAATGTTTCCAGTAAATGAGGCTGGCTGAACTACTAAAAGCACTGATGGCCTTCCTGTCGTTCGTGCTACAAAGAGAGGGAAATGAATTATGCATCGTCTCTCTGCGAGAACATAACTCTCCAGTTTAAAGTCTGATTTATTGCAGCCTGGTGACATTTGGCTCGGGCTTCTGAAACATGGAGGTTAGGAACAGTCTATTATGACTGTTTTATAGGAATTTACTGGCAACAGAGAAACGATTCTTTGTCACTGCACCGGTAAATGTGGCAGGGACTGGGCTGGATTGTGATGACTGCAAATACAAAATTAGATTTTCAATTTACGGATGTTTGAGGAGACATTTCTTTATTAGAAGATTAATTCACCATTTGACATTTTACTTCACTTTTGTCCAGTTTTGTTCTCTTTGTCAGTGCTCTATAATAAAAGAGTCAGAGGTGGGACATGAGACACATGACTTGACTTGAAGTTCCTCTCCAGATGTTTAAAGCTCTGTAAAAAAATCTTCAGCTATAGTTAATATGTTGTTTAACATGGTTAAAGAGAAGAGAAGATTGGAAAACTGTGTCTGAAGCTCATCTCCTCTCACTTCCTCATCGAGAAAACTGGATCAGGACACTTGCCCCGCCCACCGCCGCCGCCGCTGCTTGTGCGACGTTGACAGGTGAAAGAGCTGGATGCTCTCAGTCGAGTTCAATCCTCCACTTTAAAGAAAGTGATAACCTGCTCTCCTCTGGCCCCTCCTCCATCCCTCCACCAAACGAAGTATCAGTACACTTTGGGTAATCCTGCTGACAGATAAACACACACAGGTGAGAACAGGTAATGGTAATAATGATCTAGACTCTACGTCACCACAAAATGTCAAATAAGGTTTATAAGGTGTGAGCAGCTGCTACAGGTTTGGTTAACATTGAAAGTAAAACTAAACTTTTCGTGACTTCAGTCTTAAACTGATTTAAATGTGGAAACTGTGGCTCATCATCAGTAACTCGGGACTCACTAACGAGCGACGTGTTCCTGCCTCTGACCACAGTCATATTGATTTTACTTATAAAACAAGTAAACAAATAATTCTTCTTGTGCATGTTTTCTGAGTGAATATAGAAATAACACAGTGACAGCAGCAGGAGGCCGATAGCTGCTCCACTGACAGATGCTGATGCTGAAGTTCAGTTGAGGTGAAACACTTTTTTGAATGAAAACGTTCTTCACATATAGATAATTAAACTTGACCCATACATTGATCTCCAATCACAATCCACAATCCAATATATTGTACTAGATGTGATTTGTATCTGGGTCAAAGACACATTCCTCAGTCTGCGTTCGTCACGGCTCCCACCCCCCCAACACCAACACCTAATAAACATTGCCTTGTCTTGTATTAACTGAGGTGGGACAAAAACAAGATAATAAGGACTTGGCCAGAACAGAGAGAACAGTTAAGACTAGAAGGCCGGTGAATTATTATTCTCACACAGCTTTGGCATGCTCATTTGCTTTTAGTACATTTTGTTCCAAACAGACTCATCTGTACTCTAGTTTACATGTAGCACCCGAGCTTCTATAAACAGAACAAGGCAGGCTGGGTAATGGCCGTCACCGCTCGGTGGATGTGTAACAGGCTCGCCGCTGGTCGGCTCTTTTCTGTGGCATCACAACAGGGAATACAGAGAAATGACTCGGGGGTTGAGCACATTGTTATCTATCTGTTATTTTGTCAGAATAGTTTAGAGTAGTTGTTTCGGTGAGAAAATACAGTTCCTGTGAAAAAGACTCACTCTGTTTTCTTCAAAATTGATTTAATGTGGGTTTTTTTTTTTTTTTACCTGGAAAGGTGCCAAAGTGAAAACAGATCTCCATGATCTTGATTAATTAAAATATAGAACACTAAATAGTTGTTTACATAAGTATTCACCCCCTTCAAGTCAGTATTTACTAGATGAACCTTTGGCAGCAATTACAATCCAGCCAATCAGAAGAGAGGAGGCTCTGAGCCTCTCTTCTGATGATGCAGGTTTGGATGGTGGGTCCAGGTGGGCGGGGCTTGGTGACTGCTTTGTTGTGACATCACAAAGTTCCAGAAGTCCTGACGGCTGGTTTTAAGGCTCAGTTTCTGAATACAGGCTGTGTGCATTTCTCTGTGGACTGAGGCTTTGATACTTTCACAGTATTAATATAGAAGCTAGAGCTGATCTATAATCACACATGGACACAGACCTTTACACTGGACGATGCCTTTAAATCTACTTTCATTCAATATTGTAAAACAATTAAACATAAAATCCTCCAAAAACTGTTTTACTTTTAATAGACTCTCGTGGGTGGAAACAGCTGATGTTGATGAAGAGAACTTCACAGACTAACAAAGCAGAAACTCACATGAAGCATTTTACAATGACAACAAAACAAATCCATAAACGATCATTCATTCTGATATGACATCAATGTTCCACAGCCTCCTCCTCCTCCTCTTCCTCCACGTTGCTCCTTAACTACCCCAAAATGCCCCTCTTCTGCTCTACATCCATTTTTTACAGTCGGTGAAACAGCGACGGCGGCACAATAGCTGCACTGTTCTCATAACACAGACCAGGGAGCCGAAGAGTTCAGTGTGACCATCTAATACAGGCAGCCCTAGAAACTGGATCTCTCTGTGTGAGTGTGTGTGTGTGTGTGTGTGTGTGTGTGTGTGTGTGTTATCACGTGGGTGATGTATAGCACCCAAATTGAAATGAGCACAAATGATGTTTATATAACGTTCACTCAACGGTTAATTCAAACACTCAGGTCTGTTATAGGAGGTGAGAGTGTCAGTGGATAATAGCTGCAGTCAGTCTATATAAAGCACTGGCCTAGTTTTTATGAACTTCTCACACAATCCACACAAGGAAAGTAGCTTTTCACACTGACTAATAAAAGGAGAATAACATTCAGAACTGAAGCCGTCCGTCTAAATGACCTTAAATGAGTGTATATCATAAATCTGCATGCCATTTGGAAAACAACACTATACATATATAGTATAACACATATATTCCCTCATCTCTATAGGAGCTCCAGATTCCTGTGCTGCCCCCCCCCCGGAGGCTCTGAAGCATCTTGTCCTGATCAGGGCCAATAACCATAGATCTGCTTGTATAACGGGGATGTCTACAGTGAGCTGAGATGGCTGCAGAAGGCAACAGAGCTTGACCCACTTTCCAGTCCCATGAACCGCATTCATTCACTCTGCCAGGTGCTCGGGAGACACAACAGCTTAAATAACACTGGGCCTCATCCACCAATATGTAAGTATTTTCTTTAAATCTTTCTTAAGTTGTTCTTATTTTACAAAGCATTATGGTCTTTTAAAGTAAATGAGCGCTACATTAACTCTTAACCGCTCGTTAGCAGCGCGGTTCCTGCAGCAGTTCCTCCACTTCAGAACCACTAACGTTCCTTCTGCGTTTTGGCATTTTCTCAACTTTCCCTCACGGTGTCTCTTGGTGACGTCTGTCTGTGTCTGCACACGAACCTTCAGTCTCACGCCCTTTCAGGCGTTTACCTGTGCTGATCAGGGCCGACCGGAACACGCCTTCAATGTACGAGGAGATCGGCATTCATCAATCTAAGAACGCAGGTGCGCACAGTTCTGCGGTTCAAGAACACGTTTGTGAATCTGACGTAGAGTTTTCTCAAGAACTTTCTCAAGAACAACTTAAGAAAGAATCTAATTGAAATCCATTAATCATTTCATAGTACTCATTACATTATGTGACTTCACGCCTTCAGATTGTTCCTTTGAACAGCTTCTAACACTCGAACATGAAACAGTATTTGTACATGCGGAGACTGAGACCTTCTGTTCACAAGCTTCTGGAGCTTATTGAGAGCGTCCCATTTTCACCCACTGATATTATCATGTTTTATAAACTTTTAGTTTCATTTTATTCTGATGGAGTGATGATCCGTTAACCACGTCACACTACTGGTGTTTTAGTTTTTAAAACGCATCTCTCCAGAGTTTTTTAGTCCCTAAAACTGAGACTTTTGGAAACGCTACTGACCCAGTTTCAGATTTTGAAAAAGCGAACGACGAGCAGAAATGGAGACCTTTGGAAACAACGACCCACATTCACTCCCTGATCTTCTCAGTCACAACCACCAGTGGTGAACAGGGATAACCAATCACAAGTATTACTGACCTTGTTGTTCTTGCTAGCAGCTGTTGCGCAGTAAAATTCTACATTTTAACTCAACAGCTGTGTTCGCTGTTCCTCGTTCTGCAACTCAACATCTGCAGAGTAGACGATCTGCTTTCTGTTGACACCGGCTCGCGTCTGCCAAGTGCACGTGAAAGGTCAAGTGTGGAGTGTTTTCATTCGTGTTGGTGTGGGCAGAGATAAATCCTGATACAGAGCGTGTGGACGGAGATCGTTTTCTTTGGAAATGGGAAATAATCATTATTTTCTTTTGCTGCTTCTCTAGAAATTTCGTTAAAATTCAAATTAAATTTGGATGGAAATTTGACTCTTGTCGTTTAATGAGCAACCAGTTTATATGGTTAAATTTATGTCCAGAAGAACAAACAGCTTTTAAAAAGAACAACTTTGGAGTGAATGGGAGTTGCATTTCTTCTCTTTTGGTAAAGATTAGCCCTCGATTCACATCTCCAGCTCCTGCACTGAGCTAACTCGTACCAGAGTCTGTCCAGAGAACGCAGAAAGAACAAACAGAGCCATCACACCTCAGGTAAGGCGGCAAAGACGCCAGCCCCCACCTCATTAAAGTAACTTACTGGGATTAGTCATTTTAATGAAACCGCTCATCACTTACATTCAGGAAATCGGCTGTTGAAGTTTGTAGGAACTCAGATGGAGATGCTGTAGATGAAACAGAATAGAATAAAGAGAAATAAATGCTATGGCGCTAGTTAGCATGCAGTTCTCTCCTTCTGTCACCAAAGATATCATGGGCTACATTTCAGTAACTCACCTGAAACTGGAACAACGTCAGACACCTTCGTCCACGCATCGTTTTTACATTCATCATAAAGGACGGGGAAACCCGCCGCCGCCATTGTCAAAATAAACTCCACTGCGCTTGGGAACAAACGTCTCTAGTGTTCTCCAGAGCGGCGCACTTGATGTCGTAGCTCATTCCCATAAAGCTGCCTGGACTTCAACTCGACCTGCGTGTCCGCCATTCGCCGCCAAGAGACGCCGCCTCACAGACGTTCTCGCAGCTTTCCGTCTTAACGTACAGTTACTATAATCACTGACAGTCATACATTGTAATGAACACACTCCTTCTCTGCGGTCTGCAGAACATAAACATTACTTTAACTGACTCAGTATGCACTTCGCAGAGTATTTGTGGGCAGGAATCTCTTTTTCTTCAAGATGCCGAGCTTCTCTCTGACGCACTTGCATGAAAAACATTGTGTGTAATGTGTCACAAGTGAAAACATTTGTTAGAAAGAAATTAGCGTTCACCTTGACTTTTTCTCTCCTGTGTCAAACCAGAAAAATGGAGAAAGAAGCTCCAGTGAAAGTACGAATGTGTGCGCTGTCATTAAAGCTCTGCAGCTTGTTTAAGAGTTTGAAAGCTCAGGTTCATCAGTGATAATACTATCATCTCTCTCAGTCTCCACCACAGTGAATGGGCTTTAAGTGTCACTCTCACGGTGGCGAGGTGTGTGGGACATGATGCAGAGACAGCTGGCACATGATGCTGCAGTTCCTCTTCCTTCAAGATGTCTGACGCACATCTTTTCTTGCTCATTCTTCTTGGTGCCACTTTTTGAGAGGAGTACAGTGTGTACCCCTCGAGAACACCGACACATATCCCCCATTATTGCCCCGAGCAGTTTGGACTGTCTGTCTTTTTTCTTTCTCTCGCTCTGTGGCGTCCTAATGGCCCAGCCGCACCACAACTCTTCCCTGCAGCAGACACATAATGTGTTTTCTGAAAGCAAGGGGGGGGGGGGGGGGGGGGGGCTGTGTGTTTAACCAGCATCTAAGTACGGTCTGTGGTGGGGCTGGAGAGAAGCAGAGGCATGAGGGGAACAACACTGAACCACTGATGATGTAACACAACTTTAACTTTACCATGGAGGAAACGTCACGTTTGTTTCAGCTCAGCTACTTCCTGTGTACAGGTGAGGTCATAATACATGGTGAGGCTGCACCTCCGCTCACGCACACACTGAATAAAACACCCGGCAGCATCTTTTGTCCCAGACGCTCTCTTCCTGTGAAACGCCCTCGCCAAGGACGAACGCTGTACAGGGAGGCGACCTTGAGGATGTGGAGGGAGATTTGTCTCGGCCTGCCTCTGAATCAGGAACACACACACACACACACACACACACACACACACACACACACACACATTCAATCATATTCATGCAGAAACATCTTAATTCTTTGTGCGACGTGTAAGCGGAGATGGATAATTACACATGCCAAAGCATGATGACCTGTATGCGGCCCTGACAGTCTGCATTGATACGGGCGCGGTAAAGTTCAGCAAAGTCGCTGCTGGACGTCAGTTAAATTTAGGACGTCATATTCCAATTAAATGAGAGTGCAGCATTAAAATATGCCATAATGTGGGATTGTCATGAGCAAATCAGAATTAAAGATGTAACGTTAACAATAGCTACAGAGACATTAGCATTTTTATTAGTGGCTTTTATGAAGCAGAAAACCATAATTCATTGAAACAACATTAAACTAAGACAATACAATCATTGTCGTAATTTTTTTAATCTTTATTATCGTAGAAAATTACATTTGTGAGTTTCATTGGTTGGTTCCGCAGTCATCTTGCCGGTGATTCGCAAGGCATTCTGGGAAAATATCTCATAACACCCCATTTGAAGTGTGTCCCTAAAAAAGTTAGCATGCTAACCAGCTAGCTCCGGCCCAGTCGGCCCGTCTTGTCACTGAAGTAGCTGCTCAGAGGGCGAATCATAACCTCTTGTAATGGAAACACAGGACTGGTAAGTAAACAGCTGTTAAAGCTAACGTTAGCTGCTTTAACATTTCACAACAGGGATGCTCGCTGATGAAAAGCTTACTCAGCTTTCAGCGCGACGTCTCTCACGTGTCTGTCTGCAGGATGTTGATGGAAAGTCCTTACTCCACACAGAGATACAAACGCGCTGCTAACACCCTGACGTTTCTCAGTGTTTTCTGTTGGTTTAGGCCAACGTATTCATGCCATCAGAGTTGTGTTCACAGGTGTCTCATCCACCTGTATTCAGCTTTACTCTTCCTGTGAGAGGTAGTGACAGCACTGAGCCTGTTTGTCAGCCTGTGCACAAAACTTTTTGTAGACGTGAAGACACCGGACTGACAGAGACGCTGCCTCGGGGATGACTGCAGATGACAGACGTGGGTAACCTGTGAAAATAACAAGGGGATTAAGGTAATCGATACAGGATAATAACTGCAGGATAACGATGATGATATATGGTCTGTTTGATTGAAAACATAATCAGGATAAATATCTGGGAGCTTGTTTTCAGAGTGTGCACAGTGTTTTTTCTCTTTTCTGTGTTCACTTCAACAGATTCTACACCATGCATGTGCACGCCACTAACCCCCCCCCACCCTCCCCGTTCATCACCAGGCCCTCATCACCTGTGAAGCTGACGAGCTGGGTGGGTCACAGTGTCCTGCTCAGGACTGTGACAGAGCCGGAGAGAAGAGCTGTAATCAGACACTACAGAGGCAGAGTTAGAGCTGGAGTCACATCCGAATCACACATTTCATTTTCCTCTTCCTCCGCTTCACACATTAACACGCAGCACACACGGTACCACGAGGCATCGACTTTCTCATACTGTTTGTGTAATTGCCGGTATGTGAGGAAAGGGTTGGGCAACAGCTTCATTTTGTCCACAAGCGCACCCACAAATCAGAGCTGCGGCCCAGAATCAGCCCCCGAGGAGGCTGTCTGTCTGTGTTAGACCTCCACAGCGGCTCTGAGCCTCGCTCTGCCCGGCTCCGCTCAGGCCGGGCAGTAAAACAGGCTAGACGGACAGACAGGGCCCTGGGGAGAGTCTGAATTACCGACAGTGGCCTAAATCCATAAATCTCAACCACTGAACTGAACCCCGTGCCCCAACATGATTGGTCCACAGTGTCCTCATCTGTCTGTGATTTTACCTCATTACAACACGGCTCCAGAGGTTTTGTTATTTTTTAGATATTGCTTCATGAATAAATATATGTGTGTTCGTTGCCATGGA
>NW_019525063.1:0-1213 GCF_002814215.2 Seriola lalandi dorsalis | reverse complement strand
GTTCAATTATGGCATAAAAAGTCATAAAAACATCATAGTATAGTAAGGCATAAAAAGTCATGAAATTGCCATAGTATAGTAAGTCATGAAACGTCATAAAAACATCATACTATAGTAAGGCATAAAAAGTCATAAAAACATCTTAGTATAGTAAGGCATAAAAAGTCATAAAAAATTTAAAGGTATAAAAAGTCATAAAAACATGATTGTATAGTAAGACATAAAAAAACATAAAAACGCCATAGTATAGTAAGTCATGAAACGTCATAAAAACATCATAGTATAGTAAGGCATAAAAAGTCATAAAAACATCATAGTATAGTATGGCATAAAAAGTCATAAAAACGTTAAAGGCATAAAAAGTCATAAAAACGTTAAATTATGGCCTAAAAAGTCATAAAAACGTCATAGTATAGTAAGGCATAAAAAGTCATAAAAACTTTAAAGGTATAAAAAATCATAAAAACGTCATAGTATAGTAAGGCATAAAAAGTCATAAAAACATCTTAGTATAGTATGGCATAAAAAGTCATAAAAACATCTTAGTATAGTATGGCATGAAAAGTCATAAAAACTTCATAGTATAGTAAGGAATAAAAAGTCATAAAAACGTCATAGTATAGTAAAGCATAAAAACGTCATAAAAACGTCCAAGGTATAAAAAATCATAAAATAATCAGAGTATAGTAAGACATAAAGAAACATAAAATCGTCATGGTATAGTAAGTCATGAAACGTCATAAAAACATCATAGTATAGTAAGGCATAAAAACGTTAAATTATGGCATAAAAAGTCATAAAAACATCATAGTATAGTAAGGCATAAAAAAAATCATAAAATCATCATAGTATAGTAAGGCATAAGAAAACTCATAAAAATATCACAGTATAGTAAGGCATAAAAAGTAATAAAAACATCTTAGTCTAGTATGGGATAAAAAGTCATAAAAACGTCATAGTATAGTAAGGCATAAAAAGTCATAAAAACATCTAAGTATAGTATGGCATGAAAAGTCATAAAAAAGTTAAAGGTATAAAAATCATAAAATCATCATAGTATAGTAAGACATAAAGAAACATAAAATCGTCATGGTATAGTAAGTCATGAAACGTCATAAAAACATCATAGTATAGTAAGGCATAAAAAGTCATAAAAACATCATAGTATAGTAAGGCATAAAAAGTCATAGTATAGTAAGGCATAAAAAGTCAT
>NW_019525062.1:0-4230 GCF_002814215.2 Seriola lalandi dorsalis | reverse complement strand
CACACACACACACACACACACACACACACACACACACATCTAACAAAAACTGCTGTGATACAAACACAGGTGAAGACCACACAGCTGCACTGAAAACACTTGTAAACAAACTGCTGTATTGTGTGTGATTTGAAAAGCTAAACAAGAAACTCTCCTTTGTAATTAAACAAATTCATTTGGTCACTTGACTGCATTTATATGGCGCTTCTATCCAAAGATCTTTACAGTGCAGGACAGTTTGCTGCCATCAGCGTGTGTGGGTGTGACTTTAGCCGTTCACACTGTTGATGGTTGTCACGATCAAATTAAGAGATGAGAAAAAACAGGAAGACTTTGTTTTAGTCGTTAATCCACTAGTCATTCACTAAAGCAGAAGTCTTCATCTTATCTTCATCTCTTAATGACTAAACCCCTAGAGAGCTGCAGCACACATGCACAACTCAGCGAGGGACCACTGACACTGATGTCCACTGAAGCAGTTTTTGGTCGTAGGCTGTTGAACGAGGGTACATTCTTTTTGACATATAGGCTACATCTTACTTTTGGTCTAAAACTGAGCTATACAGAGACACAAATGTCCTACACTCTTCAAGAGCTTGAGTGTAGAGGTGAAAAAATATTAAAATCATATCTAGTGCTCAGTGCTTTTGCTTTGTTTTAATAGGAAAAAATTGCTGTTGGTTTGAGTTTCTTTTAGTGTCTTTTGTTAAACTTCCTTCTCTTTTAATCAAAAAGACAGATCACATCAGATAAAGTAAAAAAAATAATAAAAGAATGCAAGACTGTCTACAGAGCGTGAGGAGAGAGAAAACTACTAATAATTACAAAACTTGCTTGTTAAATTTTAAAGCAAAGTCAGCAATTACACCCATACACCACATTTGTGAACATTTGAAAATAGAGGCCTCAAGAAATCTGCTACACCCCAAGTTCAATCTTCAGAAGCAATATTAAGATTAAGAAATATTTGGCCATCCAGCGTTTCATGTCCTTAAGATAAGGTAAACAAGACTAAAGGTTCAGTTTTACAGAGTATAGCTGTGTTTTGGCACAATAGCAATTGTAAGGGAAAATAAAATAGGACCTATGATGGAGCTTTGGGGAACACCGCAGGAGAAAGCTGCAACAAATGATCAATCACAACGATTTTTAGGAAAAAAGGCCCTTTGATAACCTCTGAATCAGTCAACAACAAGCCTGCAAAGGTCATGGGTCAAGGCTACGTGACAACACAAATGCTACAGTGTGTGTTCAACTTCCTTTTACATCTTCTTCCTTCTTCATTATTTCTTTGTGACACGGTCAAATAAGGGCAGGGTGCCACTCTGAGGGTTTGGCCATGGTCAAACTCTCCTCTATAAAAATGTTGTTTATATGTTTTTTTAAACTTAAGTCGCATTAGTCCTGATATTTTGTAAATATTTCAAAAGTTCACAGTTCAAGCAAAGGTTATTAAGGAAAGAGTATATAGCTTTTGGATGAGGATGAGGACACACTCAGAGTCAGTTGCTTTATAGACATCATCTTCAGGCAAAAACAAAAACACAAAAAACAAATAAAAAAAACACTTGCATCTCAGGGGTTGTTAATACAGATGAGAAAACAAACTTAGAAAAAACAAATCTTGCCTTTCAGGGCTTCCGTAGCTCTACAGTCAGTATGCATACTAAGAAAAAAAGTGCTTGTGGTTGACGCTGCACTAGTGTTACGCAATGCATCGCACAAAGGAAATGGAGGATTATATATATTATAATTGTACATTGCAACATTATCATTGACATTTATGACTGACTCTAATAAACTCTGTTCAGATGGCTGGCCTGTGCTGGATGGCTGTGATGCTGGCCTTCCTCCTGTCTGTTCCTAAAAACAGTTTGGCTGATAATTACAACGGCAGGCTTCCGCAAATTGTAAACGGCATCTTGAGAGGGTGAGTCAACTACTGAGTCATTTACTAAAAGAATTTTTTTCACCGAATGATGTGTTAAGACCACCATGGGCACATCAGGAGGGGCTGCATTTGATGGGGGGTATAGATATCAGAGTGAACAATAATGAAGCGAGGCTGAGAGTACAACGAGCAGAAGTACATGTTATTTTGAATCCGCACTTCAACAAGAGTTTTGCTCAGTCTTGCTGTCAACAACTCAGAAATATTTCCTAATTCAGACTGATTTCCCCCAATCCACACAAGGTTAAGCAAATTACCCATGTCTTTATTTGTTGTTTTATGAAATACAGTTTAAGAAAACTGATATTTTACAAGGAAGAAGCTTAAGAACTTTGCAGACACAAACACAGAGGCATGCTGCATTAGTCACAGAGCAAATGGTGCAACGCTGCCACTTAGTGGTCAGTTTACGTAACTGCACTTTAGGCTCCAATACTTTGTTGAAGCACTGAGAGCTCAGTGGTCGTTTTATTTTTTATGCATGTCATCATACCATGATCATCATCTAGGTTTCGATGTGCATTCATCTGACAACTTTTCTTTACTCTACAACTGAGGTTACTGCCTTACACGTTCATATATCACACAACCTACACTGTGTTGTGTTCTGTATGTACATGGTGTGGTACGATACATGGTAGCATGTTCTGTTTTTTTCCTTTTGCAGCTATGGAGTACAAGGCATGTTCAGTCTGGCTGTAAGAATCCCGAAATACCAGAACCAGAACCAGAACATTAATCAAATCCTTAATCAAGTATTCACAAGTGATCCTGCCAACAATGTGAAGAATACGATGAACAGTGGTGATGTGTACACCGGCAGCCGGGTGGTTGCAGCCAAAGTTCAGAGACACTGATGTTCAGGAGCTGATCACGCAGAGTCACGTGTCGTAGATCACTTTAACCACCTGCTCAACACGCGCAATGATAATGATTTTCTGCTTTTCTATGTTTATGCCTCCCCATGTGTGGAAAAATGTACAAGCCGCACGCATAATGATAACATTCTCCAAAGGATGAATCAAATTCTGGAATGGGACAGTTACGCAGTTGTGTTTTCTAAAATATTCAAACCCAAAACTGGTCCAGCCAATACTGACGAGCAGCGTAGTGGCGCCCTTCAGCAACTCGGGACGTACCAAGGTTCCCAAGGTCAAATTGGTCTAAACAACATATTCCGTTGTGATAAACAAGATAATCAGATGCAATGCAGCGTATGCTCTAGTGGTAATGGAGTTGCTCACTACTGCATTTCTGATGGTACAGGAGTCGAGAGTGTTACAGGAGGTGAGACTGATAGAGGAGGTGAGAGTGATAGAGGAGGTGAGACTGATAGAGGAGGTGAGAGTGTTACAGAAGGTGGGAGTGATAGAGGAGGTGGGAGTGATGGAGGAGGTGGGAGTGATGGAGGAGGTGGGAGTGATAGAGGAGGTGGGAGTGATGGAGGAGGTGGGAGTGATAGAGGTGGGAGTGATGGAGGTGGGAGTGATGGAGGAGGTGGGAGTGATGGAGGAGGTGGGAGTGATGGAGGAGGTGGGAGTGATAGAGGTGGGAGTGTTACAGAAGGTGGGAGTGATAGAGGAGGTGGGAGTGATGGAGGAGGTGAGAGTGATACAGAAGTTTGGAGTGGTAGAGGAAGTTCGATTGTTAGAGCATGTAGGAGTGGTAAAAGAGGTGGGAAAGGTAAAAGAGGTGGGAAAGGTAAAAGAGGTGGGAAAGGTAAAAGAGGTGGGAAAGGTAAAGGAGGTAGGAGTGTTATAGGAGGTGGGAGTGTTACAGGAGGTAGGAGTGGTAAAGGAGGTGGGAGTGTTATAGGAGGAGGGAAAGGTAAAGGAGGTGGGAAAGGTAAAAGAGGTGGGAAAGGTAAAAGAGGTGGGAAAGGTAAAAGAGGTGGGAAAGGTAAAAGAGGTAGGAGTGTTATAGGAGGTGGGAGTGTTACAGGAGGTAGGAGTGGTAAAGGAGGTGGCAAAGGTAAAGGAGGTGGGAAAGGTAAAGGAGGTAGGAGTGGTAGAGGAGGTAGGAGTGGTAGAGGAGGTTGGAGTGGTAGAGTAGGTAGGAATGATAGAGGAGGTGGGAGTGTTACAGAAGGTGGGAGTGGTAGAGGAGGTAGGAATGGTAGAGGAGGTAGGAATGGTAGAGGAGGTGGGAGTGTTACAGAAGGTGGGAGTGGTAGAGGAGGTAGGAATGGTAGAGGAGGTAGGAATGGTAGAGGAGGTGGGAGTGTTACAGAAGGTGGGAGTGGTAGAGGAGGTAGGAATGGTAGAGGAGGTAGGAATGGT
>NW_019525061.1:193357-292989 GCF_002814215.2 Seriola lalandi dorsalis | reverse complement strand
TATGACATTTTATGACATTTTATGCCTTACCATAATATGACGTTTTTTTAAAAATTTCCGTGCCTTAATATACTATGTCGTTTTTGTGACTTTTTATGCCCTACTATACTTTGACGTTTTTATGACTTTTTATGCCTTACTATACTATGACGTTTTTATGAATTTTTATGCCTTGCTATACTATGATGTTTTATGACTTTTTATGCCTTACTATACTATGACGTTTTTTGAAATTTTTATGTCTTGCTATACTATGTTGTTTTTATGACTTTTTATGCTTTACTATAGTATGACATTTTTAAAACTTTTTATGTCTTACTATACTATGACGTTTTATGACTTTTTATGCCTTACTATACTATGACGTTTTATGACTTTTTATGCCTTACTATACTATGACGTTTTTTAAACTTTTTATGCCTCACTTTATACTATGATATTTTATGCCTTACTATACCATGACGTTTTTTTAAAATTTCATGTTTAATGCCTTACTATGTCGTTTATATTACTTTTTAGGACTTACTATACTATGACGTTTTTTGACTTTTTATGCCTAACTATACTATGACGTTTTTTTTAATTTTTATTTCTGACTATACTATGTCATTTTTATGCCTTACTATACTATGTCGATTTCATGACTTTTTGTACCTTACTATACTATGGCGTTTTTAAAACTGACATTTGTTTTTTAATTTTTATTTCTTACTATACTATGTCGTTTTTTATGACTTTTTATGCATTACTATACTATGACATTTTATGACTTTTTATGCCTTACTATACTATGACGTTTTTTAAACTTTTTATGCCTTACTATACTATGAGGATTTTATGACTTTTTATGCCTTACTATACTATGACGTTTTATGACTTTTTATGCCTTACACCACAATAACATTTAAAAAAAAAATGTATTTCTTACTGTACTGTCATTTTTATGCCTTACTATACTATATCGTTTTTTTAATGACTTTTTATGCTTTACTATACTATGACGTTTTATGACTTTTTAAGCCTTACTATACTTTGATGTTTTTATGACTTTTTATGCCTTACTATACTATGATGTTTTTAAAGCTTTTTATGCCTTACTATACTATGACGTTTTATGACTTTTTATGCCTTACTATACTATGATGTTTTTATTACTTTTTACGCCTTACTATACTATGACGTTTTATGAGTTTTTATGCCTTACTGTACTATGATGTTTTATGACTTTTTGTGCCTTACTATACTATGATGTTTTTATGACTTTTTATGCCTAACTATACTATGACGTTTTTTTAAACTTTTTATGTTTTGCTATACTATGTCATTTTTATGCCTTACTATACTATGACGTTTTTTAAACTTTTTATGCCTTACTATACTATGATGATTTTATGACTTTTTATGCCTTATTATACTATGACTATTTATGACTTTTTATGCCTTACTATACAATAACATTTTAAAAAACATTTTATTTCTTACTGTACTGTCATTTTTATGCCTTACTATACTATGATGTTTTTTAAGCTTTTTACGCCTTACTATAGTATGACGTTTTATGACTTTTTATGCCTTACTGTACTATGATGTATTATGACTTTTTGTGCCTTACTATACTATGGCGTTTTTAAAACTTTTTATGCCTTACTGTACTATGATGTTTTATGACTTTTTGTGCCTTACTATACTATGGCTTTTTTAAAACTTTTTATGCCGTACTATACTATGACGTTTTTATGAATTTTTATGCCTCACTATACTGTGTCGTTTTTATGACTTTTTATCCCTTACTATACTATGTCGTTTTTATGACTTTTTATCCCTTACTATACTATGTCATTTTTATGACTTTTTATGCCCTACTATACTTTGATGTTTTTATGACTTTTTATGCCTAACTATACTATGACGTTTTTTTAAACTTTTTATGTTTTGCTATACTATGTCATTTTTATGCCTTACTATACTATGACGTTTTTTAAACTTTTTATGCCTTACTATACTATGATGATTTTATGACTTTTTATGCCTTATTATACTATGACTATTTATGACTTTTTATGCCTTACTATACAATAACATTTTAAAAAAAAATTTATTTCTTACTGTACTGTCATTTTTATGCCTTACTATACTATGATGTTTTTTAAGCTTTTTACGCCTTACTATACTATGACGTTTTATGAGTTTTTATGCCTAACTATAGTATGCCGTTTTTTAAACTTTTTATGTTTTGCTATACTATGTCATCTTTATGCCTTATTATACTATTTTGTTTTTTATGACTTTTTATGCCTCACTATACTATGTCGTTTTATGACTTTTTATGTCTTACTATACTATGATGTTTTTATGACTTTTTATGCCTTACTATACTATGCCATTTTATGACATTTTATGCCTTACTATACTATGACATTTTATGACATTTTATGCCTTACCATAATATGACGTTTTTTTAAAAATTTCCGTGCCTTAATATACTATGTCGTTTTTGTGACTTTTTATGCCCTACTATACTTTGACGTTTTTATGACTTTTTATGCCTTACTATACTATGACGTTTTTATGAATTTTTATGCCTTGCTATACTATGATGTTTTATGACTTTTTATGCCTTACTATACTATGACGTTTTTTGAAATTTTTATGTCTTGCTATACTATGTTGTTTTTATGACTTTTTATGCTTTACTATAGTATGACATTTTTAAAACTTTTTATGTCTTACTATACTATGACGTTTTATGACTTTTTATGCCTTACTATACTATGACGTTTTTTAAACTTTTTATGCCTCACTTTATACTATGACATTTTATGCCTTACTATACCATGACGTTTTTTTTAAAATTTCATGTTTATTGCCTTACTATGTCGTTTATATTACTTTTTAGGACTTACTATACTATGACGTTTTTTGACTTTTTATGCCTAACTATACTATGACGTTTTTTTAAATTTTTATTTCTGACTATACTATGTCATTTTTATGCCTTACTATACTATGTCGATTTCATGACTTTTTATGCCTTACTATACTATGACGTTTTTTAAACTTTTTATGCCTTACTATAGTATGATGTTTTATGCCTTACTATACTATGTCGATTTCATGACTTTTTATGCCTTACTATACTATGACGTTTTTTAAACTTTTTATGCCTTACTATAGTATGATGTTTTATGACTTTTTATGCCCTACTATACTTTGACATTTTTCTGACATTTTATGCCTTATTATACTATGACGTTTTTTTTTTTTTTTTTTAATTTCCATGCCTTACTATACTATATCATGTTTAATGCCTTACTATGTCGTTTTTTTGCCCTACTATACTTTGATGTTTTTATGACTTTTTATGCCTTACTATACTATAACGTTTTTATGCCTTACTATACTATGATGTTTTTTATACTTTTTATGCAGGACTATACTATGAGGTTTTATTACTTCTCATGCCCTATTATACCTTGACGTTTTTCTGACTTTTTATGCCTTATTATACTATGAAGTTTTTGTGACTTTTTATGCCTTACTATACTATGCCCTTTCATTTCTTGCTGAAAAGAGTATTTCTTATGACAGAAAGATGAACAAGTGAAAACAATGAGACCAACAAGTCACCACTTCAATGTGGCTGGTTTTATTCATGCATGAAGGACAGATCTGAAAACAAAAGTTTTACTGCTAGTATGGTCTTCTGCTTCCGATTTGCGTGACAAGCTGATATTGATCTTGAGATCTTCTGGTCTGTGGGGCGTCTTAGCTGTTACTCGTCCTTCTTTGGAGCTCCTGAGATCATGCTCCCTCCATGGGGCTCTAACCATATACACAAACAAATGCTTTCATCGATCTTACAAGGACCTCCAGATTTGTCCTAAATACCTTGGTGTCCGGCACATACAGTATATACAGTCAAACATCACTTATATTCTAAAGTTAAAGTTATATGCACCTAAAATATTTAATGCCTTACATTATTTCATGTCTTACTATACTATAATGTTTTTTTTTTTACTTTTTATGCCTAACTAGGATATTCTTATGACTTTTTATGCCTTAGTGTAGTATGACTCTTTTGTGCCTTACTATACTATGTCGTTTTTATGCCTTACTATACTGTCGTTTTTATGCCATACTATAATGTCGTTTTTATGACTTTTTATGCCGTATGACATTTTCTAAACTTTTTATACCTTAGTATACTATGACGTTTTTTTTAAATTTCCATGCCTTACTATACTATGTTGTTTTTATTACCTTTTAGGAGTGTCGTTTTTATGCCTTACTATACTGTCGTTTTTATGCCTTACTATATTGTCGTTTTTATGACTTTTTATGCTGTATGACATTTTTTAAACTTTTTATACCTTACTATACTTTGATGTTTTTTTACATTTCCATGCCTTACTATACTATGTCGTTTTTATTACCTTTTAGGACTTACTATACTATGACAAATTATAAATTTTTATGCCTTACTATACTATGTCGTTTTTATGCCTTTCTGAATTGTCGTTTGTATGACTTTTTATGCCGTACTATACTTCAACGTTTTTATGACTTTTTATGCCATACTATACTATGACGTTTTTTAAACTTTTCATGCCTCACTATACTATGACGTTTTTATGCCTTACTATACTATGACGTTTTTTAAATTTTTTATGCCTTAATATACTATGTCGTTTTTCTGACTTTTTATGCCCTACTATACTATGACATTTTATGACTTTTTGTGCCTTACTATACTATGACGTTTTTTAAACTTTTTATGCCTCACTTTATACTATGACATTTTATGCCTTACTATACTATGACGTTTTTTTTTTTAATTTCCATGCCTTACTATACTATGTCATGTTTAATGCCTTACTATGTCGTTTATATTACTTTTTAGGACTTACTATACCATGACGTTTTATGACTTTTTATGCCTTACTATAATATTAAGTTTTGATTACTTTTTATGCCTCGCTATACTGTGAGGTTTTATGACTTTTTATGCCTAACTATACTATGACGTTTTTATGCCTTTCTATATTGTCGTTTTTATGACTTTTTATGCCGTACTATACTTCAACGTTTTTATGACTTTTTATGCCATACTATACTATGACGTTTTTTAAACTTTTCATGCCTCATTATACTATGACGTTTTTATGTCTTACTATACTATGACGTTTTTTAAACTTTTTATGCCTTAATATACTATGTCGTTTTTCTGACTTTTTATGCCCTACTATACTTGACGTTTTATGACTTTTTGTGCCTTACTATACTATGGCGTTTTTTAAACTTTTTATGCCTCATTATACTATGACGTTTTATGTCTTACTATACTATGACGTTTTTTTTACTTTTTATGCCTTAATATACTATGTCGTTTTTCTGACTTTTTATGCCCTACTATACTATGACGTTTTATGACTTTTTGTGCCTTACTATACTATGGCGTTTTTTAAACTTTTTATGCCTCACTTTATACTATGACATTTTATGCCTTACTATACTATGACGTTTTTTTTTAAATTTCCATGCCTTACTATACTATGTCATGTTTAATGCCTTACTATGTCATTTATATTACTTTTTAAGGACTTACTATACTATGACGTTTTATGACTTTTTATGCCTTACTATAATATTAAGTTTTGATTACTTTTTATGCCTCGCTATACTGTGAGGTTTTATGACTTTTTATGCCTAACTATACTATGACGTTTTTATGCCTTTCTATACTATGTAATTTTTATGCCTATGACGGTTTTTTAAAGTTTTTATGCCTTACTATACTATGTAATTTTTATGACTTTTTATGCCTTATACTATGACGTTTTATTTTGTACTTTTTGTGCGTTACTATCGATGTCCATTTTATGCCTCACTATACTATATGATTTTTATGCCTTACTATACTATGTCGTTTTTATGACTTTTTATGCCCTACTATAATTTGACGTTTTTACGACTTTTTATGCCTTACTATACTATGATGTTTTATGAGTTTTTATGCCCTACTATACTATAACGTTTTTATGCCTTACTATACTATGATGTTTTTTGACTTTTTATGCAGGACTATACTATGAGGTTTTATGACTTTTCATGCCCTATTATACCTTGACGTTTTTCTGACTTTTTATGCCTTATTATACTATGCCCTTTCATTTCTTGCTGAAAAGAATATTTCTTATGACAGAAAGATGAACAAGTGAAAACAATGAGACCAACAAGTCACCACTTCAATGTGGCTGGTTTTATTCATGCATGAAGGACAGATCTGAAAACAAAAGTTTTACTGCTAGTATGGTCTTCTGCTACCGATTTGCATGACAAGCTGATGTTGATCTTGAGATCTTCTGGTCTGTGGGGCGTCTTAGCTGTTACTCGTCCTTCTTCGGAGCTCCTGAGATCATTCTCCCTCCACGGGGCTCTAACCATATACACAAACAAATGCTTTCATCGATCTTACAAGGACCTCCAGATTTGTCCTAAATACCTCGGTGTCCGGCACATACAGTATATACAGTCAAACATCACTTATATTCTAAAGTTAAAGTTATATGCACCTAAAATATTTAATGCCTTACATTATTTCATGTCTTACTATACTATAATGTTTTTTTTTTTACTTTTTATGCCTAACTATACTATGATATTCTTATGACTTTTTATGCCTTACTATAGTATGTCGTTTTGATGTCGTTTTTATGCCTTACTATACTGTCATTTTTATGACTTTTTATTCCTTACTATACTATGTCGTTTTTATGACCTTACTATACCTTACTATACCTTGTCATTTTTTTGCCTTACTATACTGTCGTTTTTATGACTTTTTATGCCTTATTATAGTATGGCGTTTTATTAAACTTTTTGTTACTTACTATACTATGTCATTGTTATGCCTTACTATACTATGATGTTTTTTAAACATTTTATGACTTATTATACAATGAAGTTTTATGACTTACTGTACTATGACATTTTTGTGACTGACTATACTATGAGTTTTTATGCCTTACTAAATTATAACGGTTTGATTACTTTCTATGCTTACATACTATGACACCTTTTACACTTTGTATCCCTTACTATACTGTCATTTTTATGCCCTACTGTACTATGACGTTTTCATGTCTTACTATGCTGTGACTTTTTTGACTTTTTATGCCTTACTATAGTATGACATTTTTATAAATTTTTATATACCTCACTATACTATGACGTTTTTTTTTAAACTTTTTGTGCCTTACTACACTGTCATTTTCATGCCTCACTATACTATGACGTAGTTTTTACTTCTTTTGCCTCACTATACTATTTCATTTTTATGACTTTTTATGCCTTACTATATACTATGATGTTTTTTTGACTTTTTATGCCTTACTATACTATCAATTTTTTATAACTTTTAATGACTTACTACACTATGACATTATTATGACATTCTCATGCCTTACTATCCAATGATGATTTTGTCATTTTTATTGCTTACAAACCATGATTTTTTTATGCCTTACTATACTATGTTGTTTTTATGACTTTTTATGCCTCATTATACTATGACGTTGTTAAAACATTTTATGCCTTACTATACTATAACTTTTTATGCCCTACTATACTTTGACGTTATTTTGACTATTAATACTATGTCATTTTCATGCCTATGACGTTTTTTAAAATTTTTATGTCTTACTATACTATGTAATTTTTATTACCTTTTAGGACTTACTATACTGTGACAAATTATGACGTTTTATGCCTTACTATACTATGTCGTTTTTATGCCTTACTATACTGTCGTTTTTATGCCTTACTATATTGTCGTTTTTATGACTTTTTATGCCGTACTATACTTCAACGTTTTTATGACTTTTTATGCCTTACTATACTCTGATGTTTTTATGACTTTTTATGCCTTACTATACTATGACATTTATTTTCATTTTTATGCCTTACTATACTTTGACGTTTTTTTAAATTTTTATGCCTTACTATACGATGACGTTTTTATGACTTTTTATGCCTTACTATACTATAGCATTTTGATTACTTTTTATGCCTCACTCTACTATGACGTTTTATGACTTTTTATGCCTTACTATACTATGTCGTTTTTATGACTTTTTATGCCTCACTATACTATGACGTATTTTTAACTTTTTATGCCTCACTATACTATGTCATTTTTATGACTTTTTATGCCTTACTATACTATGACATTTTATGATTTTTTATGCCTTAATATACTATGACGTTTTTAGGACTTTTTATGCCTTACTATACGATAACATTTTTAAAAATTTTTATTTCTTACTATAGTATGTAATTTTTATGCCTCACTATACTATGTCGTTTTTTATGACGTTCTTATGTCTTACATTACTATGACGTTTTTATGACTTTTTATGCCTTACTATACTATGATGTTTTTATTACTTTTCATGTCTTACTATACTATGACGTTCTTATGCCTTTTTTAGGCCTTAGTATACTATGATGTTTTTTTTTTACTTTTTGTGCCTTATTATACTATGTCCTTTTTATGCCTTAATATACTATGACGTTTTTATAACTTTTTACACCTTACTATTATATGATGTTTTCTTGACTTTTTATGCCTTACTATACTATGTAATTTTCATGCCTTACAATACTATGACATTTTATGAGTTTTTATGCCTTACCATACAATCAACTTTTTAAATTTTTAATCCCTTACTATACCAAGACGTTATTATGACATTCTCATGCCTTACTATACTATGTTTTTATGACATTTTTATTGCTTACAAACCACGATTTTTTTATGCCTTACTGTACTATGACGTTCTTATGCCTTACATTACCATGTCGTTTTTTTTTTACTTTTAATACCTTACTATACTATTTTTTTTTTAATGCATTACTATACTATGTCGTTTTTTGACTTTTTATGCCTTACTATACTATGTCGTTTTTATGACTTTTTATTCCTTACTATACTATGACGTTTTTTAAACTTTTTATGCCTTACTATACTATGACGTTCTTATGCCTTACATTACCATGTCGTTTTTTTTACTTTTAATACCTTACTATATTATGTTTTTTTAATGCATTACTATACTATGTCATTTTTTGACTTTTTATGCCTTACTATACTATGTCGTTTTTATGACTTTTTATTCCTTACTATACTATGACGTTTTTTAAACTTTTTATGCCTTACTATACTATGTAATTTTCATGCCTTACTATACTGTGACAATTTTATAACTTTTTATTCCTCACTATACTATGTCATTTTTATTCCTTACTATACTATGTTGTTTTTATGACTTTTTATGCCCTACTATACTTTGACGTTATTTTAACTTTTTATGCCTTACTATACTATTTACTTTTAATGCCTTACAATACTATGAAGTTTTTATAACTTTTTATGCCTCACTATACTATGTCATTTTTATGCACTACTATACTATGTCGTTTTTATGACTTTTTATGCCCTACTATACTTTGACGTTATTTTGACTTTTTATGCCTTACTATGCTATGTCATTTTCATGCCTATGACGTTTTTTAAACTTTTTATGTCTTAATATACTATGTCATTTTTATGCCTTACTATACTATGACAGGTTTTTTTGTACTTTTTGTGCCTTACTATCGATGTCCATTTTATGCCTCAATATACTATATCATTTTTACTATACTGTTGTTTTTATGACTTTTTACGCCCTACTATACTTTGATGTTTTTTTTATTTTTTATGCCTTACTATACTATGACATTTTTATGACTTTTATGACCTTACTATACTATCAACTTTTAATAACTTTTAATGCCTTACGACTTTATTATGACATTCTCATCCCTTACTATAATGACGTTTTTATGCCTTTCATTACCATGTCGTTTTTATGACTTTTTATGCCTTACTATACGATAACATTTAAAAAAAATTTTATTTCTTACTATAGTATGTAATTTTTATGCCTCACTATACTATGTCGTTTTTTATGACGTTCTTATGTCTTACATTACTATGACGTTTTTATGACTTTTTATGCCTTACTATACTATGATGTTTTTATTACTTTTCATGCCTTACTATACTATGACGTTCTTATGCCTTTTTAGGCCTTAGTATACAATAACATTTAAAAAAAAAAATTTATTTCTTACTGTACTGTCATTTTTATGCCTTACTATACTATATCGTTTTTATAACTTTTTACGCCTTACTATTATATGATGTTTTCTTGAATTTTTATGCCTTACTATACTATGTAATTTTCATGCCTTACAATACTATAACATTTTATGAGTTTTTATGCCTTAGTATACAATCAACTTTTTAAATTTTTAATGCCTTACTATACCATGACGTTATTATGACATTCTCATGCCTTACTATACTATGTTTTTATGACATTTTTATTGCTTACAAACCATGATTTTTTTATGCCTTACTATACTATGACGTTCTTATGCCTTACATTACCATGTCGTTTTTTTGACTTTTAATACCTTACTATACTATGTTTTTTTAATGCATTACTATACTATGTCGTTTTTTGACTTTTTATGCCTTACTATGCGATGTCATTTTTATGCCTTACTATACTATGTCGTTTTTATGACTTTTTATTCCTTACTATACTATGACGTTTTTTAAACTTTTTATGCCTTACTATACTATGTAATTTTCATGCCTTACTATACTATGACGTTTTTTAAACTTTTTGTGCCCTACTATACTATGTCATTTTTATGCCTTACGATACTATGTCGTTTTTATCACTTTTTATGCCTTACTATACTATGTAATTTTCATGCCTTACTATACTACGACTTTTTATGCCCTACTATTCTATGACGTTTTAGACTTTTTATGCCTTACTATACTATGACGTTTTTATGACATTCTCATGCCTTACTATACTATGTAATTTTTATGACTTTTTATGCCTCACTACATTATGATGTGTTCCATTTTCTAACAGGCTTCATATATAATTTTCACATAGATCGGCTATACTTTATATACATATATGATTTTACTTCATATGTACATACATTTCATATATGGAAATTCAACACGTATATATATTACATTTGCAATCAAGATCTTATATGTTAATAAATCGTTTGGTTCACAGCATTAAAAAGCCATTCTCTTGGAGGGCTGGCAGTGTCGTTGTGTCCCAACCAATGTTGAGGCCAAAGCTACGTCCCTGTGTTAAACTGTAAAATATTTGTTGTGCTCTTCGTCAGAGCACCCACGGGTGTGAGAAACTCATACCTTTGCCTAGATTATACATAGGGACATTGGAGGCTGCTCAAATAGTCCTGTAATGTGACTTTCACTTTAGCAGTTGCTACTGAGATGAAATAATTGTGGCATGATCATTCTCCTCCTACTCATGACCCCCCAGGAGATCAGCCTCATTACTCAGCAGTAGAGATGAGATAGTAAGGGCAAAACTGTCCAGAACAAAAAAACATTGATTTTCTATGGGAATTTCACATCATAAACAGAGTACAAACCCTGTTAAAGAACCCTGAGGGGAAGTCATTTGCCTGATGCAGGCAAGGTCTTGTACCTAAATCAATAATGTGCACATATATAGGAATGTCCCTATGCTGGATTGTAGCATTTGAGCTGTTCATGAAAAGCTCGCTCAATACAAATGGTCTGAAAGCACTTTGTTCTTTCCAACATGGCGCATTTATCTGTGTTGAGCGTCAGGGGCCATTTAAAGGTCACAGCAGAGAGAAGACATGAAACATATTGCTCAGTGAAAATTGGGTGTCCTCTTTCTGGCCTATGCACTGAATACTGACTGACAAGCTGTTGGCTTATGTTGAAGTCTTCTGCTGGGTACCTCAAAGGATCACCGTCGCTCTGACTGCAGTTATACAACTAACATATTCTCGTTCATGATCACTGACACACAGTTAGTCTCACTTTCCCAAAATGCACAGTTTATATTTTTTTGAACTTTATAAACATGCACTCAGAAAATAAGTTCTGATGTTACAGATTTACAGATTCATGAACTGGTACAGGTCAAAAAGCAGAAGTTTATGCTTATTATCTAACGGCTACATTTAATCAAAACAAAATGCAACAGCATTTATATTCAAGTACACTATGTGATCAAAGTTGGAAAGGAAATATATCCTGTAGATTATGAATTATACTAAGATATTTCTCTAAGACAGTAGTTCATTATTTAATTAGTTAATGCATTATTCTATTAGTTGTTTAGTCTACAAAATGTTTTAAATACCCTTTGCAAGTTCCCAGCACCTTTTTTAGCCTAATTAACAGTTGAAAACCCATAAAAGGACATTTTTGACGTTTTTTGCTTAGTAAATCATTGAAACAATTAAGTGACTGTTTGAGTTGTTGATTATTAAGTAACCAATTAATTAAGTGAATCTTTTCCTACCAATATTAGCTTAACTTTGCTCATTGATCTCATTATTTGGATTTTTCATATTCTATTTATCCAGTTAATGGTTTTATATTTTCTGTCAATTTTATTTTCTAAGAAGAAATTCTAAATGCCTACTCAAACATAGAAAAAATGTATATAGGAAATAAAATTCTGTCTTTTATTTGGTTGGGTATTGAACCTTAGCTTTTTTTGTGATGTTGACTGAAATGCATCTGGAGCTGCAGTTATCACAGTATCACATCTTTGATGAGCTCTTTCAGCTTATTTACTTGTTCTTTGATGAGATAGTTCCTGATTGAGGTCGGGAAACCTCTAACTACATTTTATTAGTTTTAGTTTTATGAATTTGCGATTTTTAATGTTTCAAAAAATTATTTTCACATACCTCAAAGTACAGTGTCATATAGGCACAAATATTGATACAAGTCCTAGTCCTCTATATAATATTAAAGTATATAGAGTCTAAACATACTGAAACCAACTTTTAAAATACCTGCTATTTCTTAATTGTAGAATGTGAATTCATTTACGACTATGTTGCTGAAACTCAGATAAATAGAGGATATGAGCTCAGTGTCCTCAGTGGTGGCTACAGCCCTGTAAAACACTTAACCTTATTAAACTGTAACTGAAACTATTAAATTGTTGGGCCCCCAACCCCCCATAGAAGTTCAGGAAACTTGAGACAAGGAAAAGCTCTTTCTCTTATGAACTGGAGAAGTGGCAGCCCATTCTGAGGCCTGGCAAACTGACATTTCCTCACATAGCCATTTACCAGTGTTCCCACTTCACCTTGTGTGTTTGTGTGAGGGTGAAATTACAGAGCAGTATGTGGTTAATTGAAATGGGAGGGCTATACTTATCCCCCCTCTCCCTGCCTCCCAGGTCTGCTTGCAGCCAGTAGGAGCAGGCTTTTTCCATAGCCAGTCTCAGACCCCACAGAAAAATATACCAGCTTGCTTCTCTCTCTCTCTGTCTCTCTCTTTCTCTCTTTTGTAGCCTCTCAGTACGACACTGTCAGCTTGGCTTCAAGGCGTATCGCCTGCTGTATCCTCCGACAAGACTTCTGGAAGGAAAAACAGAGAAAGTTGAATTAAAATCGGGCTTTTTTTTTGGCAAGGGGCTTCCATCCTCAGGGCAGACAAAAAAGCAATCTAACTAGGTCTCATATGACACTCACATAAATATTGCAATACACATTTGGGCATTGGCCACCTCATTTTTTTTTCAAAGGAATTTGTCTCAGAGTAAAAGTCGCATTTAAAAGAATGAGTGAGGTTTTTGTCAATGTGTGCATCAGTCAACAGTGAAGGGTGGAAAATGAGGTTAAAAAGCGCTTTGGATTGAAAATGAAATATTCATGAATCAAATTTGAATAAGCTACAAAATAGACAGCTACCCAGATTTGTAGGTAGGCTGCTCAGCAAGAGTATTTTGGTAAGTCTTCATAGGGGTCCCTAAGTATTGAATCCTGAGCTATTTTGGTGGTAGCTGAGAACCCATGATTCCACTCAAAACTGATAGGAAAGTACCCAAACACTTTGCCTTGAAGAAGTTCAGCTAAATAGGCTTTTACTTTCTGATAGTCTTGCATATATTCAAACTGTTTAATTGAACCTCTACAGCAATAACACATTAGTAATTCCAATATGATGCTTTTATTGCAATATGCATCCACCCTGTTGGCTAAAGGGATGCTGTTATGAAGCTAAATCTTCCCTTAGGGATAAATACAGTATTGCTTAAAGTATTGCACATTTTGCCCCCATTAAATAGTTTGTACACCAATGTGCCTGTCAGTTGCTGCTCTACTGCATCTCCTTATGACCCACTCTGCACCTCTGGGATTTCTTTTGAACCATAACTCTGTTTCATGTTTTACTGTTCGTCTCACCACCAGCCTCAAAAGTGTGTTACAAGATAAAAGTAAAAAAAGGGGCTTCAGTCGGACTTTGCAGCCGAAGGAGACCTTTGCAGAGAACTTTCTGTGAAGTTTGCTGTCGACTGGCCAAAGTCAGCCTTCGATATTTTGAAATATTCAAAGGTAATCTGAAAGGCCACAAACTTTTACCTACGGACAAACATCTCCATTGTTGGGAGAAGTATGCAGATCATGTACTTAAAGATAAAGGTAACACTACAGCAATGTAAAAAATACTCTGTTACGAGCCCTTCATTCAAAATCTTACTCAGTAAAAGGGTTGGTTAAGGTGACATTAAATACTTTAAATGATGGGCGGTGAAATTTGTGTGTGTATCTTGAAACAAGAATTAGAGAATTTCAAAATTTTTTGAAATTTTCCTACCAGATACTTTTTTATAAGAAAATAAAATGTAAATTACAGATTAAAACACACATTCACAATAGCCAGTCTCTACAGCTGTACCATCAGGTACAATATTTCTACAGTTAAGTACAGTTACTTTAAAACTGTATTTAAGTGCAGTACATCACACTTCTGAATACAATGCGTTACTTCAGGGTTCAGTCATAACAGTCCCTGTATTCTATGAGGCTAAAGTGAACTTTTCCATTTAACCTCTGACACCATTGCCACTTCATGTAAAGATTATTTTCCTTGCCACTGCACCAGTTACTGTCAAGTCAAGTCAGTTTTATTTATATAGCACCATATCACAACAGAAGTTATCTCAAGGCACTCTTCATATAGAGCAGGTCTTGACCGCACTCTTTACAATATTACTTACGGAGACCAAGCATTCTCCCATGAGCAATCACTTGGTGACAATGAAAAACTCCCTTTTAAGAAGTAGAAACCTTGAGTAGAACGGATCTGTAGGTGGGCGGTGGTCTGCCTCGACAGGTCAGTACTGCAAGAAAATAAAATTTAAAAAAAGCAGATAGTTAAAAGAAAAAAAGCTTTGAAGGCAACCCTTTTTTCATAAAAGATCAAGTCCCATGAGCAACATGACCGCTGGCCTCAAAACCGAACTAAGCTCTACTGAAGTAAACCAAACTGACCCCAACAGCAGCAATGAAGTGAAAGGTGACTTAAGGTCATCAAATTAGTATGCGCCAGATGAAAATGGTAATTTACCATGATATTCCTCTAAAATGCTTGGTCAAGCACAAGCGATACTTCCCCTATTTGTCATGATAGCTCAGAGCGCACTGGGTTGAATCACAGGGATTGAAGCTAACAACTAGCCTTACAGAAATGGAATTAAACATAGCCTCATGTCCCTTTGAGATATTGCATGGAAAAACAACAGGCAAGAAAAAGCAGCTCAGTATTAGCACTGAAAACACCAAAATTTCATCGAGGCTGTAAGGTTGAAAAACCTTAGACGTGTAGCTACTGTAACCTATAAACTGCTGTTTTTATATCATCACATTCTTTTGAAACTTTGCATTTTCAAAATGATGTGCTACAAAAAGTTTCCAGCGGGGTGACAATACATTTTTCAGATAATTCAGTTGGTGTTTAAATTGATTACTTCACCCAAGTAGGAGAATTTAATTGATCCATAAAGGGAAATTTAATTATCACCAATTTTGGAGATTTGTGGTTTTTACTTGACACCTTTCAACCATCATCTACTTTAATGGGTAAATTTTTAAGTATTTTATCACTTGGAGATGTGAACCAGCCAACCCACATTTCAGGGTATCTGTGTTGTTCATGACTTTACCAGTTCTATCTACGTACAAAGTACTGTTTATCTGAAATAGCTTCATCACGTATACTGGATAATGTGCCATTTGCATTCGGACTACTGTGCAACCAGCTCTTGTCTTTATGCATTTACAATAATGGGAATGTGGAAGTGGTACAAAGAAAAGCACCCCAAAATGTTCAAAAGGCACATTATCCAATAGTGTCTCAGATGAATTATACATAGTACACAGACCCAGTTCTCCTTCACATTCAAAAGTCTTCGCTGAGAACTTTTCACCCTTTCCTCTGGGTGCTGCCTTTCAAAATTCAATAACTTACTCAGGCATGAACCCACAATGTCAAAACTTCAGTGCAGCCATCCAGCACTTTGAACCACAAGATCAGACTTCTTCAGAGCATTTTTGTCCAAACTTTCCAATCTTTACGTAAGATGTTTGCTTTCAAAGGTTCCATTCAAGGGATGGAAAAAGAGGCCTAAACCTTGAATGCAGAACCTCAAATAAATCTTTAATAACAAGTTTACTTGTTTAGCCTAAAGCCAGTTGTAGTCTCACTTCATAAGACATCATTAGAAACAATGAGTGAAAAACAAGAGTGTTTGAAGGTTTTTGAGCCACTGGGTCACAGCACTTTAGACAGCATCTCAAAGTTTTATAGTTTTTGCAAGAGATGTTGGTGTTCCATATTTTATTTGCCTGCCAGGAATTCACACTCATTTCTGAGTGCTTTTAGATAGTTTGCAAACTGCTGACAGAAGCACTCAGCAACTTAGTGTAACTATTTTAGTTTGGTCAGTTTAGTTCTTAGCCTGTTGTCTGAAAATCTCTGGACTTTTTCCATCAAATAAAAACATAACTGTAACATCACTCGTCTGAGAACATCTTAGTGTTTTTGCTCTCTAGAGGACTCAAACTTTGAATCTACTGACTTCTGACAAGATACCACTCCTATTAATTTACCAACTAAAGGACCAGTTTGTGTAAACTTTGTGATTGTTTACAACAGTTTCTTCCATGCTTAGATTTTAGGACAGCCAAGAGCATAGAGTTGATAGACCAAAGTAATCAAAAAGTAATCAGCTATACACTGATCAAATGCAAATCAACCAATCAGAGCACAGCTATAAGCCTACCAACAAACCAACAGATTAGAACTCGGCTACAAACCATCTTCCATTTAACTCATGCTGGGAGAAGCTCCAACCCCCTGTGACCCTAAATAGGAATAAGAAAGTATTAAAGAAAACTTGAAATTCACCTGTTCATTGCTGCAGCTACTTCTATTTCTCCATTTACCTTCACCTTAAATGGATTTTCTGTCAAATACTGTATACAATAAATCAGTAAACAAACACAGAGGGCAAGTTCAAAGCAGTTTTAATCGCATTATAAGTTTCCATACAGTCATTTACAAGTCTAAGCATTTCCATTGTTAAATTGCCTTTTTCATGCTTATCTTCTCCATGCAGTGTCATCATGAATTAAACAGGAAACACAGACCATGAACACAAAGCCTATTTCCTTTCTGACGAACCCATACAAATTTGAAATCTACGGTTAATTACGTGTTAACAAAATGAGAGGAATCCATTTTCCAGACCTTCTGAACCTTTTTGTTACATAAGTTGCTATAGAGTTTCTCACTGCACTGATGTCTCCAAATAAATCAGACTGTAACCGTTCTCCTCAAATTGAAGCCTTTTCTCTGTAGAAAAGCATCAATCTTGCCTCTGACCCCTGAGTTGTCTGGTCCTCGTCACTCAGGACATATCTCAACACAAAGGTTTGCTGTGCCTCATGTTATTGGCACAGGTCCGGCCCAGATTGGCCCCCTCCAGAAGTAGATCGGAGAGTCGGTCCAGGCCGAGGCAGGTGGTGAGGGGGCTGATGAGGCCATAGAGACCACCTAAGGCGATGCTGAGGGGCCAGCCAATGCACAGCAGAACCACCAACCAGATGATGCACCAGAAACATGAGCCACAACCGGCCATTCTAGTCTAGGAGAAAGAGAGCAAGAAGAGAGTTGTTGATATCGCATTCAAAGTGAATATCAGCATGATTTGCAAAGCCAAATGCTTCGGCTTGAGTTAAGCAGACATACAGCTAATACTGAAAACGATAAGTTAGGAGTTGGGAGGAAGTCTAGGAAAAGAGCACTTTTGATTGTGAATGACAGCGTGTCAGCAACTACGATAGCATCAGTGTGTGTTCGTGCGAGCGACCGCATCTCTTCAGTGATGATGAGATTATCAGATTGAAACGTGCCCTGTTGATGATCTGGATGTACTTGTCAGGATTAGGCAGTGGCCTTGACAAAGCATGATAAGCTGGCAACCTCAAGCAATAACTACCAGGCCGCCCACTTACACAGTGTTGAGGACCGGCGCTGGCACCTTAGTCACCCACTAATAGCAGATCAGCACAGATCATGCATAACTTTGGTAATGAGCATTAATTCACCTGTCAACGCTGATATTAAACAGCACCCAGGAGTATGATGTGCTGCTATTTTGAGCAGTAAAAAAATGCCTGTTGTATTATTCGTGAGGAAAAACTGCTGATTAGAATGCCATACAATGTGTGCCTTGTCCCTACCTTATGATTTATGCATAAGTATAGTGGCAAACAAATGTGGAGAATTTTCCTACAGTGAGATTTTCTTTTTCTAAGAAATGCAATATTAAGCTAGTTAAAATCCACCAGAAAAATCTGCCCTGAGGCTCAGCCTTGAAGTTGAGATTGTACAACTGATGGTTTTTGGAGTGTGAAAGTGTTGTGTGCTGTCAGACTGATTCCCTGAGTCTGTGTTAGCTTTATGACACAATGGTCAGATCCTTGCCCCCTCTGGGCACTACTGTCTTGACTCTTGCGCGTGTAATTTCCTGTTGTGACATTACTGCCATGAAGGGTTGGGCAATAAATTACACATTCAACACAAGCATGTCCCATGGTGGATCCCGTGCTATTGGGAGACGCCCTCAATTTAAAAAGAAAAAAAACCCCAAACTAACCATGTCAGCAACTAAATCTTCATTATTTTAAGGTCACAATAACATTACACAACCATAACAAGTGGATCCTTGACTTCTGCTGTTTCCTCAGACATCAAATGAAACACTTCTCATGCTCTCTACTTCCCTAATATTCTTCCTCTTGCACGTCTTATGTCTTGCTTATGTACCGTTAAACTATTTGCAAACCCCTTTTAATGATTAATAATCACTATTAATCTTTATAAAAGCTTTGAAAAAACAAAAACTGTGGTAAACAATTTTATCTGCAGCACAAAAGACATTTTTATGTGGTGATTACTCAGCACACAGAAAACAGTAACATACCATCTGTGCTCTTGTACATTGCAGTTATACAGATATTCTACGTGCATTAATGCAGTTAGTCCCTGTGACACATCAGCCCATAGCAAAAGTTAGAAGTGAGAGCTTTGCAAAGTAGCTATTAACCTAATGAATACCTGTCGTGTGAGTATAAAAGACATGTTCACCTTCTGCAGAGAAAAGGTTCTGGAGTGAGACAGCTCCTGAGCTCCTTCTTGTTTGTAGCTTTTCCTTCCAGTCTTCCAGATCCTGTGTGAGACTTGCAGAGACGTGTGTGAGCAGTGGCCACTTCCCACTAGTTAGCTCTAATTTACTACAACAAGGTACCACTGAATTGTCAGGAGTCCAGCGGGGAGAAGACAGAAAGTTAGTAACTGGAAGGCTTCACAGAGGGAGGGTATTACACAATGCAGACATTCACATGACTCAAGAAAAGGTATGCTTGGTGTCATGGGTTCTTAGAGGATTAATTAGATATGTATGACAGAAAACCATGTACATTTCTGTTATGGCTGCATGTAAGTAAGTCTGTTGTAGCAACGGTCATTTAAACAGTATAAATTATGAAATATTGAATCATCATGTGATACGGTGCATTGGTCACAGTCTTATGGGCTCTATGCCAAAACGTTTGTTAGTAAATCATAGGTGCAGCCTCAGCTGACAGACATAATCTCCCTTATCTAACCTCTCTTTCTAATCCTTTCCTCAGCCAACAGAAAGACATAGTCTACTACTCCAAAATACTCATGTTAACCTCGACCCCGAGTGCCCTGCTCTCACAAGATAGAAGAATACACATAATGTGGCTCCACACTTGACTGAATGCAGAAAATGTGTCTCTCCACATCCATCAACACATGGTTCTCCATCAGGTCTTTAGACTGGCCCAGGCGAGAGCAGCTGTGCAGCTGACCTGTTCGCTCAGCTTGCCTGAGGTATGATGTAACAACCAACCTCTGGTGCATGATAATGAATGAATTTCCGGTCTGTGTTTTTGTCTGCAGGGCTGTGGACTGTGTTAACCTCTCCAGTTTGAGTGGATTTATATTAGAATTACCTAGACTAGTCCTGGTTGGAACTTGGCTTCTGAATGGTTGTTTGTTTCCTTAAATTTAGTCGTTAAACCTCAACCCTAACCCTGACCCAGCTGATGCGATCACTTCTGCGGAGCACTGTACTGACTACTCCACGCAAAGTTATGAATGGCAGAGGGTGTAAGGCTTGCTGGTTGAGTGACTGTGTACATCCAGAGGGCAAGATGAAATCCTCTAGCATGCACACTGGCCCCTGGGTGAAGTGACTGACCTACAAATGCAGCTTAGTTGCAGCTTGTGGAGCTGGTATAGCCTGGGCCAATCAGATTTGAGTTGTGCTTAAAGCAGAGGAGGGAAACAGATGAATGGCTGAAGTATCATGATAGAGATTTTGACAAGGCTTAAACATATTGACTATACAATGTATTTGTCTGTCAGCATGTGCGTGGGAGAGAGATATATAAATTACAGTCTCTTAAAGAGTATTATAAGCTGTGGTGGGTGCACATATAGTAAATCATGTCACAGACAATGAAGGGTTTCCATTTTTTAATATAAAAGTACTGATGGTTACAAAATCAAATTTTCTACAAAATGAAGCATTATTATCATGAGGATCTCCTTTCAGTGAAAAACAAAGTCAGAATCACTTACTCCATACTAATCTTTTCTTAAGGGACAGTCCTTGGTCCCCTTAATAACTGAGCCCCTTAATTTGACAGTAGTCCCATCTGAGGATGCTCTATTTTGCTTTCTCTTCCTCGCTGTCCTCTCCATCGCTGTCGCTGTCTCTTCCTGGATGCTCTGGCATCTTAGCATGGCCCACTGCATCTTGATTTTCTTCCTTCTCACTGGTGTCCTCAGAGTTTGGCACTGAGCTTACCTCTCCTTCTGGGTTTTCCTGCTCCATGGGGGTTTCTTCCTGCAGGTCCCCAGTTCTAGCTGGCTCTTTCTCCACAACAGCATCTGTCTTGGTTTGTTGTGGAGGCTGAGCCAGTTTCTGCTGTTGCTGCTAAGGAGAGAAAGGAAAATATTCAAAATGCAGAATTAGTGTATTTCCACGTTTATTTTCAATGTTCTGGAACAAAATATCAAACCTATGTGCATTCTGCTGGGATATATTCCATGTTGAGGGCAATGATCTTTAGATACCATCAGAGCAAATAGGTCTCTCTCCCTTAATAGTCTTTTTTGCCTCTCTACCATGCTATAATCCTCTTTAAGTGAACACAGAATACAATATGTGACACTGAATATACAGTTGAAAAGTCACTCAAGCTCCACATTTGATATGCTTGGCTTATGGCTTGTTAATTCTTTTCTCCACATACACAACTGCAACAGTTCTTTTGTATCTGACCCATTTACTCTGTTGAAAGAATAAGGGTCACATAATACCAAGATAGTGACCAGGGAGAGCGCGTGACTGCTTAATGTAACATGACTTATAAGAACTTAAACAGAGATTTGTGTGTGTGTACACCACATAGCAAAAGTACCAGTTTTAAATGGTTTCAGGTGTATCATAGAAGAGAAGCTGACATTACCGTGATACAGTATTATATCATTATTGTATTTAACAAACATTCTTACCTGTCTGTACTTCTGGGAGGTCTGGATCATGTGCATGTACATATTATACACCAGGTTGGCCATCTCTGGCATGTTCTTGAGGATTTGGTCTGGCTGTCCTGAAGCATCTCTCTGAGGAGAAGAAACAAAAATTTATCAGTTAGAGAAAGATTGTTTCGAATCCATGTTGTGGTGCGAGAGGAATGACGAAGTAATATATCTGTCTTGTTAGCGGTCGTTTTTTCAGGCACCACCTGCTAAACTATTGATCTGAGGCAAAATGTTCAGGGAAATTACAATTCACTTGCTATGTGAAAGCAAATTTCTCGGTTGCTGCCTCCAGCAATCTCTGCTCACGTACTATCAAAAGGAGTCGAGGATGCAGAGTTTGTAATTTGATCAAATTAGTATGCAGACAGAGTCTTCCAGCCTAAACTGAGGAGTTAGGTGAGCAGAATATTTAATCTGCTGGGCTGTTACCTCCTAAACACAGGGGTGATGCTCACATCGGCCCTTTGGGCATCATGTCGAGGTGAATGCACTGATGGACTCAGTACTTTAAAACTTAACTGTGTGATTTTATTGCTGTAAAACTGTCCGTACAAACATCACTGTGTTAATGTGCTAAGTGATTGAGTGAGCAGACATCACATTTGACATCTGTTCAGTCCTCTCTCATCGTGCTGTAAATATGTATATATCCATATGGAGCATTAAGCAGCAGTGTTGTCCTTTATTTTTTATAAATGCCTCTGTATCAGCATTGTTAGGTATCCTGTGACAGTTCTGGTCCAGTGTTTGCCAGACAAAATCTGACTTTTACTCTGCATCTGCGTGTACGCAGCAGGGGTTTACTGGCTCCAGATAGACGGGCTAAGCAGGGGCCACATGTGTGTGCCCAAAAGAGCTGTCCCTCATGGGGATCAACACTCTAGAGTCAGAGGAAGTGTCACAGGCTATGGGGTATTTTAGACACCCCTGTTGCCACACACGCCAGTCAGTGAGACACAGTGACCAGACAACAGTCATCTCATGCTGGCCTGGCGGGATTTGGGAGAGTGGTTTCGCTTTCTGACCTTCGGGGGTTAATTATAGCCAGGCCGTGTTTCCCATGCCTGCAGATGGCCGTTAACGGATCAGGGCCTATGGGTAAAGCTGCAGTAAGGCTTAGGACCAGTGAGGATGAAGATGCCATTCAGAATATAGAGGTAGGATTAGACAGAGTCAGGGGCCTGTGGCAGCAGTGGCATGAGTAAGCTTGGTTCTTGTCTACAAATCTGGAGCTTGAGAACCTCATAATCATCCACATTCAACAGAGTAGAAGATTATTGTGCTTCAAGAAACTGGTGTGCATGCATGTGTGTTTACTTACAGGCTGTTCCTGGCTGTAGTACTCATGCGGTCTGATATGCAGCTGCAGAGGTCTGGCTGTGAGCTGGTTGAAGGCTGGAGTCAGCTCGAAGCAGTTCTGGAACAGTGACACCCGGGCAAAGATGTACAGACCCAGTCTGGCTCTTGACATGGCCACTACCAGACGCCTCACATCCCTGTGGAGAAAAAATTGAAAATTGGTTTGACACAAGAGGGGGGAAAAAAAAAAATCGAAGAAGTGGCAGAGGTGGGGGTGAAATTATAAGAGGAGAAGAAATCATGTGTAGGAGCAAAAACAAACACTGAAGTAAAAGGGATCAAAGTGGAAGGATCAAGTAAAGGAAGGAAAATTGCAGTGTTGTGTAGGAGGTGAGAGGTTTAGTGAAGGATAAGCAGCAGTAGGTGAGGGGGACTGTTATAGAAGCTGAGAGAGAAATAAAGGAATGGGAGGCAAAGGGCAGACAAAGAGAGGGAGAGTGCAGATATGTTACTTTTTCTTGCACTCCAGTAGAATTAAGAGATTAAAGACAGACGAATCATTTCCCAGAGAATGGAGGAGTCCTGCTTGGTTTGCTGTAATACCCAAAGTGGTTATTTATCTGCCCCACTGTAGAAGAATGCCACTCAATGTCTATATATCCAGGTTAAACAACTCAGAAAAATATACACAGCAAGCTCTGAATTTGAACAAACGGTAAGACCACAGTTAGGCTACATTCTATTGTGTAAGAACACTATTCTCATAGTACATCCACCATTTATGTTGTATTATGTTTAAGTTTTATACAATACACATGCAAGAAGAGAGCTTCTAAAAGCCACAAAAATTTGATATTTCACAAAGTGAACAAAAAAAAAAAAAGAAGAAAAACAAGGAGGAGTATGTGTCAACCTTTTAGTGTATAATAAATCTTCATATCGTTTGTATGGGCAACCTAATGGAGGTCTGCAAAATATGACCATTTAGATTGCCTATAAATCAACACTATGAGACAAATGCATCTTGGCTTATTGAGAACCACAGAGCATGGAAGATGGCAGAGCCTCTGAGGGGGAGCAAGTCTCTAGCTTACTCATGCATCTGTCATGACACTGAAAACAGTCTTAGATTTGATGTAGAAGAATTTGGCACACTGTCATGCTTGTACAGATTCACTTAGAAATACACATTAACACATACAGTACGCACACTGACATGCAGCCAAAAAAAGTGGAATATGGAGTCCACCCTAGCACTTCATGAGATTAAGAGGATTAATCCTTGCAATATGCATGATGAGTTCCATCAGCACGTAGAAGAAAAAAAGGCTCATGGAAACAATGGTGCAGTGTTTGTGAGTAAGTTAATGTGTGCAGCCTATAGATTTAAATGAAATGTTACTGCACATTTGGAGGGAGAGAGGCTGCATGGTACAAGATGAAACTTGAAAGCACAACATCTCCACAGAGACAAACTACAAAAGCCTACAACCAATGAGCACAGAGCTCTAGAAGAGATGAACCAATCACAAAGCATGATAGCCTGTGGACCTGGCACAACTGAGAGACGCCCACCTGGGCTGCGCTGTGACATGGCAGGGCAAAGTGGATGAGTACCGTTTGTGTGTGTGTTCCCACATGTGTGTGTGTGTACATGTCAGAGCGTGTCTGGATCTGTGCTTCCCTGTCAAAGAGTGTGCTCCTACATGTGAGTGTGCCTGTGTGTATCAGCAGGAATGCTTCTCCAGTGAAAGCAAGGGTCAGCTCATCATATGGTCAGCTGTGTCCCCTGTGGTTGTCACGGCAGCAGATTGCCATGAGGAGAGATGCAGGAGGAGGAGGATTGTGAATTGTGGTAAAATCAGTGGTATGCCACAGTGATCCCTGTATGTGAAAAACACAATGGACACCACAAGAATTTCCCATGAATCACTGCTTTTCCAACCACTCAACTTCCCATTCAGAAGTGTAAGGGACACCAAGATATGAATGAATATTAAGTTAGAGCATGACTATGAAAAACTGGATAACAAGACATTTTCTGGTATTTTAATTGCTCTGTTATTTAAGGGGAAGCAGGCTGATTTTATACGTTTAAGTCTGTTTACAGGTCTTGGGCAGTACTACTGTATAAGTCTAAAAAGTTTTATAAAGCCTTTTGTGACTCCAAAGGAAGCTGCACAAACCCCCCTATATTGATAACTGCAACTGTAACACACATTGTTACAGGGATGCATTTGACAGCCAGCCTACACGGTGTTGAGCTGAGAATGTGTTCAAGGCAGGGTGTAATATCCATTGTAAGACAAGATCAAATTAATGATGCTGAGAGGAGAGCGGGTGCTGCTAGCAAGATAAACTACCACTTTCTGTGGCCCGCTGCACTCAGCAGTATCAAGTCATTGCTTTATCTATGAGATGAGGAAATATCAAAATAGAGTTTTTAAGTGTTTTTCTCTGCCAGCTAAAACTGACCATGCTAAAGGGTGGGGTGTTGATGGGAGGGACATGTATTTAGCTACAAAAGGAATGAGTTATTATTTGCATCGGGGTTCCAATTTGCAGACTGTCCAATGTGAGGATGGATGAATGCACTGGCAGTGCAACTGTGAGAGCTGTGAGCAGCACAATTCCAACAGCAGCCACTGTACATCACAGCCAGAGGCCAGCATGGCAAGCTTAAGTACTGTGGAAGAGTTCAGTCTCAATTGTCTGGTTTTAAAACATGCAGCATATTAAGTGTGAAGAGCTCATCAGGATCTCATGGCAGCCGAGGAGTGAAAGGCCATTTCACTACGAATCAATTCAAGGAAATTAGGAAGGAGGCGGCAGTGAGGAGCAGAGAGATAAGGAGACCGAGTTGAAGAATAAGAAGAGAGGCCAGCAAGGGACTATAGTTAAGCGGAGAGCAATGGGACATGGAATGAAAAGACATAAAACCAACCACTGCAGTTTGGTTAACCATCATGACACTTAATCACTGTTATATGGTTTGTTATATGATGAGAGCGGCACTCTTTGTTTGATATTCTCAACCCAATCATCAGAGCACAATGGCTTCTCTTAACCAGGACAAAAGGTACAGGCAGCTCCACAGACATGCTCCTGTCCTGAAACACCCTCTGTCTCAAATTAAGCTTATACATTCTTCAAGACAGGCACAGTGTTATTGTTTTTTGTCCTTTAGCAAACTGCATTCAGTAGTTACACATCACAAAGAGACAACGCCTCCTGAGAGCAGCTGTCTCCAGAGAGTTAAGTGCCTACATTTCTGCTGTGTTTTTTCCCTGGAGGATGTGTATCTTAGTCGTTCTTAGTACACAAGTATATTTGTAGTAGAATAGCTGCTGAAGATGTCTATTTTGGGTCAGGTAAGTTTTTCTGCTTGGCATGTATTGAAGTAATTACCTCAGGTGTCCCACAGCTTTGGTGCGGACCAGTGAGAGGATGATGTAGTCATTCTGCTGACCCTGGAACCTGTCCACTGTTGTCACCTGCATAGACACACAAACATTTTCATTAATGAACAAAAAAGATACAAATACACATAAATATCAAAGATATGCTAACTAAGCAATGGCAGCATGTATTTTGCAAAGTAAATGAGTGTTTGCATTTTAGGTAGGTGTAGGGATTTAGCTGAAATGTTTAGAAACATGAGCGAGACTGCTTTCCGTCTTAAATTCTTTTTCTTTATTTATTTTTGAGGGGGGAAAGATGAGCGACGGTGACTGTGTTTTCTTGTTATTGCCGTTATCGCTGTTGGCCACATGGGCAGCCAGCGGGGCTAATACGGCTTAGAGGGCATTTGCCATAACTAGCCTCTTACCTGGGCCCTTGAGACTCAGGGCCAGGGTACTGGGGGCCACGCTGCTCGACTGGATCAGAGATTATTTTGAGGGAGACAGAGAATAGAGGAGAAGTGGCTCTCTGTGGGATTTTTTTTCAAAGCAAAAGGAAATTTGTGTCAGCCAATTTGCTTTTGTAAACTGGCAATCCTGTCTTGCAGAGAAGTATACTTATTCCTGTACATGAAGAACAGAGCTGTGTTTTGACTTTGTCAGTGCTGTCATGACTTACATAATAAAGACAACATACTGCACTTGCTATAATAATTCTAACTGCCTATGCCATGGCATTGCTGCCACAGCCTTTGTCATCCACATCTGTGCACAACCAATGGCAGTGTTGAAGAGTGTATTGATAGAGCACATGTTCTGTCTTGATGTCAATAAAAAAAATTCTCAGATGCGTATAGCCTGGACTTCATGTCCATCTTTAACAGAGTTGCCAAGTTGGACAGCTAATTTAGACGCCCCTGGTTCCAGAAGTAAAAGTTCCATTCATTTTCCCACAGAAGATGTTATATTATTTACATGACTCACAGTTGGAGTATTTCTACCCCTTGGATTGGTCATCAGCATAAAAGATGAACAAATGTGTTCAAAAATACTTTGAGTTTACTACAATTCCCAAGGTGCATTTCAGCAAGAAACATCCAATCATTTGGCTTTTTTTCTTACATCCTCTCCATAGCAACAGCAGCCAAGGCTTAAGGGGACTGTAATATTTAGAGCCGTCTGCCAAACTGAGAGAAAACCGTGATTTTTCAGAAATGTAGCTGAAATGATTAAAACTGATGATCTTAACATAAAGCTATAGTTTCATTCCATCATCAGGGAGAGTCCCATGTTTCAATATTAAGTAACATTGAGGATATCATTTCAAGAAAAATACAAAATGAAGATACAAATAAGGAAAAACCAGCATCTCTGCCCACTTAGTAATGGCAATGACAACCATCTTGGAAGGAATGCTGTTAGGTTTAATCTACTTAATGTAAGACTACATGCAAATAGAGGTTATAAAAACAAAACATGCCATAAGTCCTTTGCTGTTGTGAGGTTATATAGGCTACATGTAGATAAACCCAAAGCCAAGCAGAAAAAGGTTGGCTTTTCCTCTGTAGATCTGCACTCTAGAGTCGATCAATAGGACATCAGCTACCAGGACGACAGCAACCACCCATGAACCACCCATGCTAAATAAATCATCCTGTGGTCATACCATTTAGGCTAATACAACTTTAAGAGATCCTGGAACTCCCTCTGCAGAAACCTGTCAAAAATCCCTTTTGGGTAACAGGAAAGCAGTGTGGACAGAGTGTGTAAATGAGAGTGCAATGGGTCTATCGAGGTAGTACACCAATATTTATTTAGGTCTCTCTGTTGCTATGTAGAACAGGTGCAGCACCAGAGGCAACAATATGGCAGCTTTACAATAGCATGAGGGCTGTATGTTCAAGTCAAATGTTTAATGCTCAAGTCACACAGCCGTGATATGCATGCATGCACATGTCCACACAATCGTGACATACTCAGAATAACTCCAGCAGACATTTGCTGAAGTGGGATATAACTATGGAGGTAAGGGGCTATGTCTACAAGGTTTAAACTGAAACAGTGCAACTTGTTTTTTCAGAGAAGGGGTGCTTAAGAGAGAGAGAGAGTTATTCTTAGTCCACAGACAGTGTCAACGAAGCCCAGATAGAGAATCTCCCCAAGGCATAGCAATTTGCATGGTGTTTAGTTATTTATGAGAAATCTTCTAGGGAGTGAATTACAGAGGTCATGTCATTGTGGCACACGTATGTCTGTGGACACAAAGAAGCACACAAACACACACAGATTTTGCTGTGAAGTGCATATTTGTGCACACACAAACAAACGCACACATGCTGTTGCTAATAGAAGCTATTTGACTGCCAATTACTTCCATGAAGACAATGACACACTGTCTCTCTTAGCTAATGGTCAGCTGTGGATCTTACATTTTTCACAACATCCTAGTTCTGGCTACTTAGAAGAACTTACTTTTCTGTTGTTATGAAGGTGTGTGTATGTGTGTGTGTAGCCATGGGAATTAATTAAAGGAGGGATGCACAAGGTGAACTTGAAGCTTCAACAGGCAGAGTTTTCCCCTCTAATTCATCTCTCCTCAACTGTAGATCAAACTATCTTAATTCAGATTAACTTTATCACAATCACTCACAACTCCATCTCAGCTGTGTTTCATTGTTTGGACTGAGACTGAGACTGAATCCAGTTTTCAATTATGTGATAAAGTTTTGGTTAGAGACCTGGATGAATGAATACTATCCTAGGGTTTAAAACAAAGCACCAAAAGAAATGGAACTCAAATGGACTTTGTCCATTAAATTCACAGAGTAAACTAAAGAACCAAACATCATTAAAAATGCATAACTGCATAACCGCATGCACATGTATACCAACTGCTGTGTTTGGGATTCAGTAGACAGCTTAGGCTAGTGTTTATTTGAGTTTAAGACTCTGACTGGTGCTAACTGGCCTCCCTCTTCTTTTCTGTCTAATTAGAGTCATGACAGTAAAGTGTGCTGGCTGTTGACATTTGCTTGGTTTTAGCCACTGTGACACATTGTCAGACACACTGTGGACCCAGTGCTCAGCGCCATGACCTTTCAGCTGCTCAGCATTTTCCCACAAGAGCCCCTTTCTCTTTTTCATCTCTCTCTCTGGCTTTCTTTCTTCTCAGCAAATCTAAAGCCTGTCACCCCTGTCACTTTATTACTGGGCATACATACTGACTAAGGCCATGAGCACACAGAATAGCGCTTTGTGTCTTAACACTGCAGGACATTTAACATGACCAAGCACAATTTCCGGATAGCTGTCAAAACAGGCGACATACTTGATGAAAGAGCAACAAGGTAAGATTGCACAGTACAAAATACAGACACAACAACAGGGGATCATTAAACACTCCAACCCAGCGAGTGGTAGAATGCACTAGGGCTGCACAATTAATTGAAAAATAATCAAAATCGCAATATGGCCAAGTGCAATATCCAAATCGCAGGAGCTGCAGTTTTTTTTGATAAATGTAAAATGTGTCACAACATTGTCGTGCATTGTTAGCACCATAAGCGTTGTGGTGCTACGCCCCGGCCTACAAATCATATTCTCCAGATGTAAAAGAACATTTTTGTTTGGTACAAGACCAACAAAAATCACATAATTTTTATATATTTTCAGTGAAAATGGAATAGAAAACAACCATTGTAACTGAAATCACATATCTGCCAAAATAATCACAATATGATTTTTTTGCATATCGTGCAGCCCTAGACTTCACCGTTAATTTAAACTAAACTGTTAACACAAATGCAATCCTACCTTATTAGACAATTAATGATATCAACTAGCTGCAATTTCTGTTGTACCTTAATACATGAAGCCGGTTGACAGACTGACAAATTGTCAGTTTTGTTTGTTGTTTGTATAAAATAAAACCAACATTTACTTATCCATAAAATTCCCAAAAGGTAAAGAATGTTGTCATATTGACATATAATGCTACAGTTTCATTGGCCAGTATGAAGAGGCACTTTGCTTTATGACTCACACTACACAAGAAACTTGCAAAAATATGCAACATGTCTGAACAAGCCCCAGTATTGATACAGACATGTATTACTGTCACTATGGCACAATGACACTGCAAATGATGGGTGATGTACTCCAATTTTGCAACTTTCTCTGGAATGCCTAAATAGTCTGTGACATTGTTAAGTGTGTGAAAGGCCTGAAGAACATAGACCAAAGAAAGGTGAGAGAATGTGAATAGGGAAAAAAGAATAGAGAGGAAAGCATAACCTGAGGCTAGCGGGTAAAAGCATTTAGCAGTACAAACAGAACAGGGATCGGAAACTGCGCCAGCGGGTTGCTGACTTAACGCAGTGTAAAGGAAAGAAAGGAAGAGGAGTTCAAGGGAATAATTCGGGCTGGATGAAGACATCCCAACAGTGATCCTTAAGGGATGAACACAACACAGAGTTTACACCCACTCTCTAAGCATCCACACTCATTTTAAATCGTTTTTTTCTCAAACACACACACACACACACACACTCCAACAAAATCCTCAGTGAGTTTGATTTACAGAGGTATGCAATTGGCTGGTAATAACACTGTTGCGGACAGAGGGCAAAGCAGTGTCCTGCTCTATTTGAGTCTTATGACCTGCAGCAGTCTTAATGGTCTCATGATTTGGTGGAGCTGGAATGAATGCCATGATGAAATATATTTTTTGCTTTGCTTAAAACTGTATAAAGCAAATCAACAATCTCAATGAGGCACTCATTTATCTTCCACCCAGAAGGAATCATGTAAATTCACAAAAATTCTAAGATTACTGTATGTTACACTGCAAGTACAAAGGACCGTTGAGAAATTTGTAGTTAGAATTTAAAAAAAGAATTAGTTATAATTCTACTGAAATTGCACAGGGAAGTGGTGTTTGTGGTAACAGTCGGCAGAAACAGCAAAAGCCTTGTGAGAATTGAAAGCTGTGAATTTCTCTCACTGTAAGAGGATGAGAGGTTGGTGAATTGATAGCAGGTGACAACTGGGGCTGTGAAAAAAATGTGTTCATGTGCATGTCATGTGTGTTAGGTATGTCCCTACAAAACCTGTGTGAGTCCTACACATATATGTGAAGTGAAAACATGTCTGTTGGGACTGCGGATTCCTTCTTGACAGAGGAGAAGAAATGTGTCACCCTCAAGTGATATTATGAGCATGTACTGTTCATGCATGCGGAATCGGTTGTGTGTTTCGGTGCTACACGAATTGTGAAATGTGTACGTCATTTATATGGCTTTTCGGGTGCATTAAAAGGCCCTTTCCTTGTTAAAAAAAAATACATCAAGTGAAGCGATCACACAAAACAGGACTGAATACTTAATAAACCGCCAAGTACAATATTTGCAATGTAAAGCAATACTGCCAAAGAAAGCTGTGTGCTGATATGACACTTGGATGTTATTACATTCCCTTACCAATTTGATTTAGATGTTTAGCCCCCTCACTGAACACTTCAACAATAAATTACCATGAACAACTTGTTATATGACAAGATGCTGCATATTAGCACATTTCAGCTTACAAACTCAGACCCATGATTCCTTTGAAAAAAGCTGCTATAGCATTTCATAAGGAGATACTTGGGAGGATGGGTTGGATCCTACTCCTTGCATACAACTGTGTGTGCTTGTCCAGTGGCACATGTGTGTCCTTACCTTGTTAGGCTGTCCAAAGAAGGGATTGCCAGCACAGCGTTGGTTGATGACGTCTCTGATCAGGTGTTTCTGCCCATTGTAGGTGGTGAGGATACTGATGCGGTCAGCAGGGTAGCCCAGTAGACGCATGTACATGTACAGAGCCACAGAGTACTCTGCCTCTGCCAGGTTCTTCATAGGAGGAGGGAGAAAAGGAGAGGCTGAGATTATTATTATTATATGTTAACTATACAATATTGTAAACCAGTAATACGACAAGGACAAAACTAATGTTTGGGAAAATGGCCTCAAAAAACCTGTTGTTTAACAATATGGCTTTCTAGTTAATCAGAGCAGTTAATTAAGCTGAACTGTGCCCAGCTAAGCCCAAATCGGCACATCCATGGCTGTCTGCTGTGTTTGACACCTTGCTCTTCTCATTCTCTTGTAACATCTTGCTTTAGCCCTTTCTCGCCTGTCAAGTGTTTAACTTTCCAGCCAGATAAAAGCCCACTCATTCATGCATGAGTAGCCATCTGATTTGGGCTGGAACTAATTGCCTCAGCTCAACACCACCACTAGCTGGTCTGGGACAAAATGTCCCATTCTGGGATCCCATACATAGAAGCAAGGAGGGTGAATGGCATTTTTCTACACTGGCTTCGATATTCATTAAGCTGGGAATAATTGTGGTAATTGTGTTTTCAGAAGTATGACAAAATAATGCATCATCAAAAATTTCACTCATTCTGATGGCTGAATATAATCATAATGCACTACCTATATCATCGCATTTACATTTGAACTGGGAAAGGCAGGATTTTCCAAAATAGCCGCTGCAGGATGTTTCCAGACTCTATCCAAAAGCTTGAATTACTGCTTTGCGGTTGTATTCCTCCAACAACCAGTAAAGTTGCAGGAAATATGGTCACAATCTCCCTTTCTGTTCCTGAGTTACATGTGTTGAATAATGGCCAGAAGTGTTTTTGCAGAACATAATGACATCACAGTGACGCTAAGTTCTGACCGTTTGGATATAAAATGCCATCACTTTTTTTCATTTTATCCTATTATATATTTGTGTCATAATTAGTATATGAGTTCTTGAGTTATGGTCAAAATCGTGTTTTTGAGGAGACAGTAACTTTGACCTTTGATCATCAAATTCTACTCAAACGCACAATTATTTACCTCTCATTTCCTATTCCAAATCCCCAGGCCCTGGGACTAAAATCATAGGAGTTTGTCCTCCAAATGTGACTAAATGTTAAGGCCAATGTTGCATACATCATTCACCTACTTTACAATCAACAAATTCCTCAGCGTGTGCATGTGCATCCTAGCTCTAAGGCTATACTCTGCCCTTCAAATGTGACCAAAAAAAGGTAACAGTATGCATTATTCATGCAGTTTCAATTAAGCCTGGACTGCAGCCTCACATCTTTGATAATAATTTATGCAGCTTCATCAACAGTTCCTGGTCCAGCTGCACTGGAGTCAACACATCAAAAACTCTGACAGCCTTTGTTCTTCTTCCCCTTCTACCTGTCTCCAAATGGCAAAAATACATATCTTTAAGGATAACACAATGTTTCTACCAATATTTTATTCAAGTTTGGCAGTGACTGTCGGGTATGAGTGTCTGTTTTTTTTTTAAGTGATTATGTTCAAAATTATCTACAGAATATAGAAAATCACAGTGATGTTTTAACATTATCTGCATGTGAGCGACAAGATGACTGATCCACCCACAAGTGTTGAGTATTTGGCCTGGCTGTACCCTAACTGTTATGTCCTGTTCCGGCATCATGTTTCACCGAGAACTAGAGTACACAAGGCAGTAAAGACACCACTTCATTTGAGATTTAAGATCAAGGTTGCTGCTGTACATCCCTGTTTTCAGTTGAGCATTTGACTGCATTCAGCATACTAATGAGGTTGCTTTACAGTTTGCAGAGACAAAAAGATCATGAGGACCATTAACATATGCATGAGTCACACACACAGAAGGAGTAATATCTAAGTAGACATCTGGCTGGCATTTCCAGCTTTCCGTACCTCATGTGCATGATTAACATAAATGCAATATAATGTCCTAACACCTCAGAGAACTTGGTAACCATAACAACAAGGTCAGACCCAACCCATTGGAGTTTGAGCCAGTGGCTCGAGGGTACATGAGGCCTGTGGAGGATGGAGAGATGAAACAGGGACAGGGACAAAGATAAGACAGAAGCTGAGATAGGTTTGTAGTGTAGATACAAACACATAAAAGGTAATAAAAGGTATAAATCTAGACAAACTGTGGGTAAAGCCCACCATGCCATTTGCTCTTATACAATTTAAAATGTAGCTTGTGAAGCAGAAAAACCTCAACTATCAAGCCTAGTGGCTGAGTAAAGCCTTTTTCTAACAACAGAAGATGTGGATTTAGATAAGCATTTGACAACTTTGGAAGCACTATCATCAGGCTGAGGCTCAATACGGAAAGTACTTTAGCAAATGAGCCAGAGAAGCGGGAACAGACCTTTGGACTGTGGAGTGTCTGTGTGCACATACTTGTTTGTGTGTACGATGGGTGTACAGTTCCTGTGTACGTGTAAAACAGGGGTAGTGCAGTGTTTGTTCAGCTGTGACAGACATTCAGCATTCAGTGGATACAAGTGTTTCCCTAGTGTCCAATTTATCCCTCCTGCAAAGTGCATGCGTGTGTGTGTGTGCGTGCGTGCGTGTGTGTGTGTATGTGTATGCGCGTGTGTGTGTGTGTGTGCAAATTCCCTTGAGGAGCCAGAAAATGGCAACAAGCAAATGGAGTTGAGGTTCATGTGACCTGCTGCCTCGAGAAGTGCACATGGTCTGAATTTAAGAACAATAAGAAGCTTTATGGACATGAGCATGCACAATGTTAAATGGTGCACTAACATGAAACACTGAAATATGTTCATTGGCCATGCAGCGTCAGTGTCGCAATTGATTTATTTGCTATTTGTCAAATATTGTAATAATAAGAAAAGTTTTACCTGGAATCAATTCATGCTGGGTATTTGTTTACTATGAGCTGCTAAACTGCGTGTATGGTTTAAAAAAAAAAAAAAAAAAATCTTATATCTCTATAACAATTATTTTTAGCTTCCTTACTTTAGAAAAAAGAACAGTTTTTTAGAGCCACTAAATATTCCCATTAAAGTAACTAGTTTTTGACTATCAACATTTACATGGTAATTCTGTTGTTATATTTGACAACCTTTGGGATCCTGTGCTGGTGTGGTGCACAAGTAAATATTTATATATATATACATCGGTATATATATATATATTATATTTTTTTTTTTACACACACCTATAATCCCCGCCCCCAGCCCACACACAGTCTTGAGTGTCTCAGCAATGTCACAATGAAACACAATCTGGTTCCTGGTGTGAAGGACAGACGCACTGGTCTGTGCTGGGCAGCCAGTGTTAGCTGCAGACCAAGCAGGGTTATGAATTTATCATATGGTTCTGGTAGCTAAACCATTAAATTTTAAAAATTAATGAACTGCTGTGCAGCGACCAATTCAGAGGAAATGGAGGCCAGCAAAGAATATGGCTCTCTACTCTGATGGAACTAAGTGTGCATGTGTAAAGGAGTGTATAAATTGAGCTTGGAAGCTGCCATACATTCTGTAACATGAACTATTCCTGCTGTTCCAACATTGTGTGTACACCTGTGCTACAGATATACAGAACATTGGTGTTATATACTGGGTGTTCAGTCACCCAAACTGAAGTGATGCACACATGCTGCCTACAGCATGAACCCAAAGTGAAAACATTTCAACTCTTAGTATTCAATTCCAGTTTTGTTTGACGTATTCCAGTGTTTTTCATTTTCATTTTGGGTTCAAATTTGGGTTTGAATAATGGTTTTATTCTTGTAGTGGATTTCCAAAAGCAGAAAAAAAATATGTGTCTGCCAACCAGTGAGCTATCACTGGTAGGTAAACACAGATAAATTTTGTATGCACTATATTGTTTTTACAAATAACAGTTGTGCTGTGTGTGTATTTACGTTCTGTAGTGTGTACTACTGACCTGGTAGAAGTAAGGGTTGGGCTCGGATTCTCCCACCCCATTGAAGTCCTCCACATTAATTAGCTGGAAGTCAAAGGTTAGGCCAGGGTTGGGCACCTGGAACTCAGGCAGTTGCTGGACATGAGGCAGGTTCCCCAGGTGTTTGTAGCGCCAGTTGTACAGATTACACAGGCTGTAGGGAAGGGAGTCAGAAACACAAGACACAGTGTTGTTACTGTATGCCCATTTAGTGAGACGACAACACCAACCACTAAGACTGTCAGCAAAACGGACTCTATAGAGTTCTGCTAGGGTGACCCACCTTGCACGTGCACGGCCCTGCGCATCCAGATCGATGGTGGGCACTCCAAGGCGCACAAATCGGGTGAACAGAGACTGCTCCATGTTGGAGTACTTCTGGAAGGCCATGTTCTTGATAACAGGGGGCAACTGGTGGTGGTCTCCAATCATGATCCAACGCTTCAGCCTGCTATAGCCGTCCTCTGGGTTCTGTTGAGAGAGAAAGAAAAGTAAGTGGCAAGAGCACCTGTTAGTTATACTAAAATGAAATTCAGAGGTCTGTATGAACCTCAGTAAAATATAGTCTTTTCCATTTTGCACTGTATAGTTTGAACAGTTAATCAGGTTAGCAGACTGCAACCAACTGAATACCCCTCCCCTCACTCACCCCTCCCTTTCCAAGCGTGTAGGAGAACCTACAGTGGTCTTCAGGAAACAGAAAAGGGCAAAAGGCCCTCTCTAGAGCCAGTGTTTGGTTGGTCCATTCTGGACTACTGTAGAAATGTCAGTGGGATATGTAGATATGAGGGGCTCATTCTAAGCTAACTAAACAAATTTTTACTTTCAGGTGATTACACACCGTTGAAAATGTAATTATAATTTTTTATATTCTATTTCTGCAAATAGATCCCTTTAAATCCTTCACACTGGTCCTTTAAAGTCCAGGAAGCCAGTGAAGCATGCAGAGCCAGCCTGTACTTTACTAGGTCTATATCATGCTGCCAGATTTTGCTAATTAGATGTGGTTTATTTGGGTCTTGACCTCAGACAAATCTGATATACCAAGCTTTGTAAGTCCAGAGCTGATAAGAGATGAATGGCTGGATAATGAAAGGGAAGGGGAAGAAGAGGAATAAATAGTTTAACTGTGACGTATACCTGGCAGAGGCTCTGGCTATGACTAACTAGAGGAGAGAGATAAAGAGAGGAGCTCTGGCAAAGTTGTTGGATAGGCTGATGTGCTTAATGATCTCGTCTGTAAACAGACAGTACTATCTCGGACAATTAGGCACAACAACCAAAGACAAATACCATTACTGTGTCTGGAGCCAATCAGTCAGACCTTAACAGAGAAAGTCAGGTAATAGAAGACTGAGTCCGCATGCTCATATTAAAGCCTTAGGAGTTATTCAGGAGAGAGTTACCTGTAGCAATAGAGGGATGAAGGTCTCGATCTCCAGAATCTGAGCAGCTTCTTCCATCAGGATGTTGTCATACTGATGAAAAGAATCAGCAATTTAACACAAATACTATGAATAGTAATGTGAGTAAATACAAGTTTAACCAGGTTGTCAAATCTTTGTGACAACTGAGAAGAGTCTACCTTAAATCCCAGCTCCACCAGGTCATGACGTTTGAGTGCAGCGTGTGTACAGGTCATAGCAATGATTTTGGCTTCCTTCACTAGCAGATACTTAGAGCGGTCCAGTCCACTCCTCAGTAGCTCAAAGGCCCTGAACTCCTTCCAGAGTAGTAGACAAGAGAAAAAGTGGGTGTCAGGTGTGAATCACTGCACACAGAAAAGTTTAACAAACAGGCGTGACTCACATAGCAGGAACAAATCAAGAGAAACCACATCCTAAGCAATTGAAAACTACTTGTATACTTGTACTGTGAGAAAACTTGCTCAGAGTTAGAATACCTATCATGTAGTCATCGATTTGTGAATTCAGTTTTGTTTTGTTTTTCATTTTCTCACACTGGGGTTGTGAAGGGAAACTTTAATGGTTATTGGCAGTGACAGAATGACAAAAATGATGGATGATTACTGTGAAAGAAGATGGATAAGATGATTGTCTAAGGCAAAGTAATAGCACCTTTAATAGAAAAAAAGGCAGGCCGAAAAAACATCGGATACATTGTTGTATCTACCCGCATTCAATAGATGTAGGTGTTTTAAAAACTTAAGACCTAGCACTCTAAAAGCTCCAATTGCCGCTAATAATTTCAAACTACAGGACAGTCACAAAAGACATGAAGTGACTGGCAACCTACCCTGCCTTTTAATGAAACATGTCATTAACGTAATCCCTCTGTTTTCTACTCTCATTAGGAGAATCCTCTTTTCCCATGATGAAGAGATATAGAGACCAGTCAGGCACAGGGCTGCTCTGCAGACAAATACACTTGGTGTAGTTTGCTGTTCAATAACTGCAGCATGAGGAGCACTTCAGCACAGATTTTCTTACATGGCTTATACTGTAATGGAAAAATTAGGGACATTTTTAACCAAAATACGAATCAGTTTTCCTCAGAAAGTCGATATCATGGCGGTGTGAAGTAGTGGGGATATGGGTAAACAGGCGAGCTATTTTCAGGTTGCCACACTAGCTGTGTAGGGGCAGCAAAGGGAGAGAGGGAGGGAGGATGGGAGAAATAGACTTGGACAGCACTGGGGTATAAATTTTTGATGTGTTACTATTTTAGCATTAATATTAAACCAATCAAAACATGCAATATTGATGGGGTCTATTTTTAACCCCCATGGCTCCAGAGCGGTTGAAGGGTGAAATCAAGATGGTAAGGATTCAGGGACACTGAGAGGGAAGAGGGGGAAAAAAAACAAAAAGAAGTAATTAGCGGTAAAGATGTAGAGGGACTGCAGAGGAGGAAACTGGAGATGTATACAGAGAAGAATCTCAGGAGGCACACTGTGTCCCTGTCTATCTGTCTGTCGAGCAATAAATTCTTAGGATATTCCTATGACAGCTTATTCCGAACTGCTTTTACATTTGAAAAGGCAGACAGATAAGCAAATTCAGCAGGATGTTGGTTGCTTTCCCTACCCTGCGCCACAGACAGCAATACCTCTTAATGGGTGTACAGATTTCACTGCAGCATGGGTGAGGCTGAGGGAGGAGGGAGAGGTGCTGTGATGCAGCGATATAGAGGCCAGCCAGATAAATCAAGGTCACCACACGTGTTGGGATATTACCTCCAGCCAATAACTTCTTTATTGCTTTTCAGAGACCTTCTTGGTGTTCCCATAAATCTGAAAAGTTATTGTTATCCCTATAGAAATACTCGAATGGTTGAGGAGGAATGATAACACATCTTCAGCTGCATGTTTGTGAGTGTGAAAGGGTGTGAAAAAGAGTGACAGAGAGAGAGTAAAAAATATGAGTACTAGTAGCTTTCATCATTTTGTTGTGTTGCTTAGCTTTCCCGAAAGGGTCAGCAAACATATCTACAGGTATACAATACAAGCACTGTTAAGTGTCTTATATAATGATTCACTCTTTCAACTGAAGCAGAGACAGGTGATGACTAAAAGTTGGATGTAAAAGTGGCATAACAGCTACTCAGAAGCAGACACAGCCACAAAGAGACAGTCAGTGTCTGACCAATTACTGTTAATCTCAACAACCTGTCACTACGGTGGCCAGTAAGGCATAGTTACTTGTGCATGAGTGAATGTTGAACACCTGGACACACAGCTGGCAAACAGTCTGCGAGCAACATCAAATCCAGCTGACATAATCTGTGTGTGTTTGTGTATGCTTCTGTACGTTATTTGTCACTGTGCATTTTAATGCAAAGCACATTAAATTTAACCGTAATGACATGTGCTCTATAAATAAAATTGCTTTGCCTTAATGCACTAAAGTAACCTCTTTACATCCTGCTGGGTGTTGCTCAGTAGTGGGAGACTGTGTATTTTGTGTGTGTGTCCTTCTTACTTCCAGCTGGGTAAATATTTTCTTGATGTGACGGTAGCAGCCCTCTGCAATGTCCATGTCCTCTTCATACGACCGACCCTTGAACACAGGCTGGGGGGCGTTGGAGAAGTACTTATGGAAGGGAAAGTGGGCAGCCACAACCTCCACCTCCACTTTCTTGCCCTGCTTAGGCCTGACCTTGCTCATGTACTCTTCCCAACGAGATATCACCTGTAATGGACAGAGAGAGCAGACATACACATCCATGAAGCTCTAATGTATTGCTGCTATTGAAATTATACTAAAAAGTAAAAACTAAAATATTGCAGGACCACAGTTGTGTTTAAACTTAGGAAATCACTACAAAACTACACTAGTTGGTTGATGGAGGTTTAATGTTTAACAAGATGCTGTATGAGGGTATTGGGTATTGCATGAATCTGCACAGCCTAAATGGTGTTTGTTGTATTTTCTTTATAATACTTTGACCATAGTTACAAGCACATTATGAACAAATGAGAACAGATAGCCACTCTTGCAGAAGTGCCCCTGCTGAGCACCTAATAAACCAGCTTCAACTAAACAGCAGGGTAGCCTAGTTTGTGAAAAAACAACTTTAAGGATGAGTCTGCTGGAGGACTCAGCTTAATTGTGTGTTAAGTATCTGTCTGTACGGACTATTAAGACCACCATCGAAACCACGCTAACAACTTCATGACATTCATATCTTTAAATATCACAATACTACACTGATGGCCAGTTTTCAGAGCTATATAAATAAAAAAACTCATCTTATATGAGGTGTAGGTTGAGAATATATAATCTCCATGCAGCATCAAATTAATAAGGAACCACAGTAGTGTGTGTGTGGAAAAGAGCTAGACCTATACTATAGACTGCTGGCAAGGTGCAAAAATGGCACCATGATAAACTTTGACACTGAAGCTCATGTAACAGCCATGGTATTTGTTATGGCTTTGACTCACCAACTATCTACCATAAGATGTAGTTTGAGAAATGACCACCTCTGAGAACTATGTCATTGGCATCTTTGCACTGTTTATAAATGTCTCACATTACTGTTGTGATGTGATGTGATACTTGACTGACAGTTGCTTGTTTTTTTTTTCTTCAGAAAAAAATTGGTGGGTATTAAACTGAGCTTCTTGTTACACAGGTCTATAATGTCTATTTTAGATCCCTCCTAGTGAAGCATGAGAATGCAAGTATGTAATTTATCCTGCAGTCCGTGAGGACAGTGATAATTAGGTGACAGGAATAAACAACCAGAGTTGAGTTCTAAGTATTTGCAGTCTAGGCAAAAACAGCAGTGAGTCTGGGGGAAGGAAACTTCAATAATGTCTGAATTTGATTGGCATGAATATGTCTGAGGAACAGGACAGACAATACAGAAATCCATTCTAATTAATTCTGCAAAATATCTCCTGGATCCCCTCAACTGTCTCTCACTATGAATCAATAGTAATATCCAAACACAAATTTCAGGATGTACAGTGGATTAATAGTAGGACGGAGAGGAGCGGCTGACTGCAAAAATCACCAGGAATTATTGCAGGTTTGTTTTGCTGAATCTTTATGCCAAGTACAAAATCAGAAACATAGCCTATTAAAAATGGCTTATGACTCAATCATGTCCATTTTTTTCCCTCTGGGCATAACAAAAACACATACACAATAAGTTATAGTCATACCTGGTAGAGGTAGAAGTGTCCAGCAGTCTCACAGGTGTAAGAAACGTCTCCTGGGACATCCAAGCTCTCCTGTAACCTTCCCACCTCTTTGAGGAGCTCCAGCCTTCTGGCCAGGACATAGTTTACCCTGCCATATCTGGAGACACATAGCACAGCATACTTAGTCAACAATCTTAATTGTTTAGCGTTTTGTATTCAGGATAAACAGATAGTTACAAATCATGAGATAAATGTTTATGAGAGACCTACATACTGGTGGAGCAACCCACATAGAGACTTCAGACAAACTACCGCATATAACAAACAGGTAACTTGTGGATTCAGCCTCTGATCTGATCTGGATCACTTCCCACCATGCCATCAGATTGTTCATTGTCAATCAATTGTTCTATAGAGCTGAGTTGATCTTAATCTAAAACTTGTCATGTGACTGTTGAGTTGATTGTGGGGAATTTTGGTACTAATTGCCTTTAAAGTGTTTTTACCTTTGGTTCAGAGCATGCAGGTACACATATTCTGGTCACCTGAGGATATATGGTGTTTTACAGAGTCAAATATATTGTAAATATGACCCCTGATTACAGAGGTTAGAGAGGGCAGTAACTGTCTTTGGATGTACACAAGCTTTGTTTAGGTTCTATCTTGCATCCTATTGTGCAGCTAAACAATGCTGCTTAAAAACAATTAGCAGCTGGCAACGAGACAAGCAGCACACACAGGAAGGGGACAGGAAGTGGGAGGGGTCGCAGGGTAATACTAGAGGTGAATTCTATTTTTAGACCCTGTGATCCTCAGTCAGCAGATGACTCACATATGATCACACTGATCTGTCTGTTTGGCCTGAATAATTAAATTTAAAAATTAAATAAAAATAGAGTGTGATCTTGCTTCCCAAGATGACAAACCTGTAATGCATTAAGCTACACTCTGAAACAGAAACCCAAAAAGATACAACAGGCTTCATTTATTGACATGGATATACTTTTATTTATTTATTAGATTTTAAATCCAATAATGGTAAAACTTGCAGCAACTGTGCTTGAACCTGAAGGCGGATACTAATTTTAATGAATCTAGGGTGCAAATACGGACTGTCAACAACTAAATGTGATCTCCCCTATGCTCCACTCTCAAAATCTAATTAAAACAGCACAAAATTCATCATGAAATGCATGGAGGCATTGTTAATTGGTAGTGCTGTGGCTTTCCCTTTGTTAGGCATTCAGAGGAGCACTGCCTTCCATTTTTCATCTCATACACACTGTTAATTAAAACTCTCTGGCTCTTTCCTCTCGCTGGTGTCAGTGGGGTGGAAGGAGTGTGGAGTCTGCATGTTGTTATGAGGCAGTCAGGCAGGCGGGAACATATTAAATGTTGCTAGCCAAAGCTCTTTCTCTTTATATCTGTGTTGCTGCATAATTTAAGAAGGTAACAGAATGCTTCTATGTGCAGACCCCAGTTCCCATACAATGCTAGTCATACTAAAGTCATATACTCACACTGGCAATAGTCTCACATGGCGTGTAGCAAATGAGCGACATGCATAACCCCTCCCTCCATTGGAAGTGTTGCTAAGAGATATAGGTTGCTCAGTGCCACAGATGGATAAGGTGGTAGTTAACAAAGTAGGCTATAAGGGAACTTTAAATAGGAACAGCATAAAAACTTAATAATATTTAATAATACTGAGCTATTTATATTTGAAAGCAGGCTAAAAGAATTGCTAGTAAAAAAAAAGAAAGGGTTCTGGCTGATTCATCTAATAATGGTGTTAAATATAGCAGCAGTCACGTAGAACTGTAAATGTTTTGGGTATCGTGAGATAATCTCTTCTTCTCAAGTCTGTCATGAGTGCTTAAAGTGCACTGCCCCCCACCTTCTCTTTTCCCATCTCAGTATGTCTCAGTAGTGAGGACTGAGTCATTATCCTTCAAGGCATCACACACACACACACACACACACACACACACACACACACACACACACACACACACACACACACACACCAGAGCAATACACACAGACACAGACAGACAGACACAGACAGAGTGAAGCTTACAAAAACACGTGGGTGAGGGAGAGCTGGGAACTACTGGAGCTTCCTTAACAGGACTCTAGTGGTTCTTGTCTGAGGCTATTTGTTCTGTGCCCTGCCACCAGTGCAGCATAAGGAATAGGAGTACTATGTCTTTTATGTGCCCATTAGGATGTAGACAAAGAAAGTTCTAAAACAACTTGTGCTAAAACTACATGTCGGCTTCATTAAATCAAATTACAGTCAGGTAATGTCACCCACCAAATTTAAGAGGGGCCTGACCTGAGACCAACATTCTAATGGTTTTAAAAATCTGAAATGAAATGTATTTATTCATGTAATTGTTTATTCATCCATGTATTTATTCATTTAATTATCCCATCATATTGTTGTAAGTGAATTATTAACAGAATGGTTTCATGTGTACCTGAGGTTGAAAAATGACAACATTACTAAAGCTACTTCACTGTTCAACTTATAACAAAGGTTCTTAAACATTTCACTAAACATTTAAATTGTTTGTACATTACACTACATATTATGATTAAGTACTTTCTAGCAATTTGGCGGTGTTATGCAAGTTTTCTTATTTTGGTCAGCCACAACTACAACTACAGATCTTATATGATCCAGACACCCAGTGGATTAACATTGTTTACTAAAATAATTTTCCAAAACATTCAGAATGACTCGTTTGCTATGACTTTTAGGCAGCTCTAGAAACACTTTAAACATTCATGGCGTTTTCCACACCTGTGGTAAATCTACATATCTCTCTACATGGTGTTTTGCCATCCACTTCTTGATTATTCTCACAGTGGCTGGTAAAAACAGTTCTGGGGTCAGTTATTGTAGTCCAGAATAGCGATGAGTGGGTTAATTAGACATGCATTGCCTGTGAGTGGAGGGCTGTAGGGAAAGATCCCTTACACTGGTAGAAAGGCCTGAGAGGCCAACGATGCCTAATGAAGATAAACCAGGTTCCTGGCCTGGCATATGGGAGTATCGAGTAGCCCTGTCACTGTGTTGGCTCAGACTAATTATGTATGTGGGCAGCTGGGCTATCTTAATGCATGTATGTGTGTGTGCGTGCATGCGTGTGTGCGTGTTGTTGTTGTTGTTGGCTGGGACCAAACTGTGAGGACTGCTTCTGTAGTGCATATGCACTGTAAGGCTGTAACAATTTGTTGAATGCACTTTCACACATCCATGTGTGAATTCAAGTTGTCTCAATTTTCACGTGCACTTCTGTTTGTTTAGGTGCATCCATTTCTGTGTGTGTTCTCTCTCCACCTGTCCCTGTGCTGTCCTCACCTGCTGAAGTCCTTTTCAGTCTCTAGCTCCTCCTCTCCGTGGCCCAGACGCAGAAGGTGACGCTCATCGATGTCTAGTGCCATGATCTTTTCAAACAGCTGGTTCAGAGCCTGGTGTAGAATGAACCATGGTAACAAATAAACATGATCAAACAAGGAAAACTCTTTCTTTGATGTGTGTGTAATGCCATCTATCAACAGTGCTTGTGCATACAAATTTGTTTTGACTCTTCTTTCAATCTATGAATTTGGTCCAATCCTCGATTGATGTGTTATGCAAGATATTTAGCTTGCTTTAAAGCAAGTGTCTTTTCCAGTTTAAGAAATATAAATGGAAAGCGTAACTATTGCATAAGAATAAGGTATTTCATCATTATATCCAGCTATACTTCTTGTGGATGAGGCTCCTTCTGGCAAGCTTCCACTGGTGTAAAACAACAGCAGATTACTTTATGATTAAACACTGAGGGGGGAAGACCGGGGCACAAGGGAGCTTAGATTTTAATTTTTCCTCCAAGGTTTGAATATGACTATCGCCTGATTAATGGGCAGTTCTGAGCACAAGCTGTAAATTCTCTAGACAGCTTCACAGTTTTTGAGCAGAGTGTTAGGGAAACTTTTCAGAGATCAGAGCTGGGGTCTGTGTGTGTGTGTGTGTGTGTGTGTGTGTGTGTGTGTGTGTGTGTGTGTGTGTGTGTGTGTGTGTGCATGCGCGTGTGTTAACCTGGTTTGAATGTGTGACTATAAGGGTCCTCTGTTCAGGAAAGTTGTGGTAGAGGTTTGAGATGATCTGAACGGCAACATCCGTCTTTCCGGTACCTGGTGGTCCTACAACCTGGAGACACAGAGGGAAATGAAGAATAGGTGTAAAGAGAGAAATGAAAAGATAAAGATAAGATAAAAGATAACCACAATCAGAAGTTAGGTTAGGTTACAGTGCAAAGAGGCTCCCCCTGTATACAATCTAGTGGTTGTGACAGCTAGGCCATGGGCATGTCAGAACAGGCTAGGCTAGTGCCCAATCATTGGCCATGCTCAGACGGACCCAATGTAATGTGGTGTTGCCTGGCATGCTAAGACGGTCCCAGTGACTGCACAGATGGGCTAGAAAACAGAGAGCTACTGAAAAAGGAGAAGAGCTATAGGAGGAATAAGCATCTTTCAAGCCTTTCTTTGTTTTTATTATTGAAATGCTAGGTGTACTTCAGCACTGTATACAAGTTACCATGATAATAATCCTCATATTTACTTAACTGCAGGGAATAGCACATCTAATTTATTAAATAAATATTCATATTCATGAAACAGCTCTCAGGTGAGATAATTTCTGCTAAAAATAGTAAGCACAATTAGATATTCCTGCATAAATCAGTACATAATCAGCTCCTTGGTTTCCCTACATGAAAGCCATGCTAGGCAGACCAGGAGGTAGTGTGTGTTTGTTATGGCTGCTAATGACTGTGCCATATGCCAAGAAGGAAGGTTAGAGGGACTGAGGAGAGGAGCCGAAGAAGGTATGCATGCAGAGTTGTTTTACGACTCTGCTGATAGCCTACTTGCCATATTTACTTCAGCTGGCAACACAATAAATAACTCAGATCCCACAGCCAACTTCCAATCACCACAGTGGAACAGCACTTTTGTCAAAACAGTTACACTCCTTTAGAGATACAATAGCAGGTTGGAATGACATGGTTGTGGATGTGCATTTGAATTGGGTGTATTCATAGCTGTAATCCTATGTCATTTTATGTGTAGTAGAACATCTCATGAAAGTGCCAAAATTTCAGAGGTTTCAGGAAAATCACTTTACATGAATGATGGAGACAGTGACATCAAACAACAGCATATTTACTGTAGAGGGAATTCCCCTTGGTATACATCACTAAGATTAATGACTTCAAATCTTTGGCTTCATAACAGCGAGCTGGAACAGCATGCACCTGCAGTATCAGCACTCAAAGGACCGACAAGAGGCTTTGCCCAGACAGCATCATGCTCACTCAAGGATACGCATGATAACTTAATACGGCTGGATTTAAAATATAGTTTGTCCTCATAATTAAGTCCATGATGTTCTGGGACTAATTTTTTCTGTCGAAGCCAGACATCCAAAATTAATGTTTGTTGGAGGCTGTTGTGATTTTTGTCAAATACATAATCTAATTCTTGCGGTTTTCTTCTGAAAGCTTCAATTCAACAATAAAACTTATGTGAGCCACTTACACGATGAAACACTAAATACAGAGTTCTTACCATGGTGAGTCCTGGCTGCATCCCAGCTCGAATGGCTTCAATCTGAGTAGGAGTGAACTGGATTGTATTCCTGTAAGAAATTTCCACAGCTGATATTAGAAAAGCAAGTAATTAGCCTAAAATACTGAAGGGCCTTGACAGAATAAACAATTTGTTTTCAAATGATTTAATTTGTTTTTTTAAGAGATGCTTAATGCTGCAAGTTTTGTTGTGAAGTTTTCTGAAACCATCTTGAAAGATTGTTAAGTCTGGGTTTCCCTGTGGACATGTTGTTGCTATAAAGATTTAAATATCAAAGTGTAAACTGGAAATCCTAAAACACCAGCAGATGAATCTTAAATTTTGATGAAGGGCAATTATATAGTGGTGTTATAATGAGTAGAGGAATGTTAAAGCCTTTTCTGTTCACCTTTAATTGCTTAAAAATTTCCATCTACTAATGTAGCACAACAACAACCGAAATAGCACCACCGCATTACATGGTGAACAAGCCAGAAGAGGTACCATGGAGACAAACACGGACAAACAAATAATAATAGTCAGGTCCCAAGCAGTTTACCTATGATAAGCATTTGACTTGCACCTCTGCACTCTTTTATACTGAAAAGGTGTTTTGGATAGAGCAAAGTACGCATGGTATGCTACAATATAATACACACTTAGGCCTCAGGCATGACTGTTTATACTTAATGCTGTGGGTAGAGTACTAGTTAAAGTTTAACCATCTTTAAAGAGGTCAATGTGCTGGCTTCAGAGAGAAGTCAAGGTATAAACAAACACTGAACAACTTTTCAACCCCTAATTGTGTAAAGTTGTTAATGAGAGGGCCTGAGTCGTGGCCTTGACCTCTCACCGTTTGGGCTGGTTGTAGGGATAGGGCCCACGGTTGAGGGTGACATAGGGCTCAACAATCAAGGTCTTGTCTTCCTCTTTGTCTTCCACTTCTTCATCTGCCTTTCTCTTTTTCCCTTTGTCAGTTTTGTTTGTGATAGGGAACTTGATTCTGGGAAAAAAAAGGAGGAAAGAAAAGAAGATATTAAAAGATTATTATGCCATAATACAATTGCAATCAACTGTATCTAGTATGGAAATTGTACTACAAGTAAATAAAATACTAATGTATAGTTATGATCTTTCTCATTTTCATTTGATTATTGGATCTTTGATTTTCACCTGAAAGGGGGGACTTGCAGTTCAGGATTCTCCTCTGTGACTTTTATGGTTTTACCAGGGAAACATGAATGTAAATGGTCCAGGGACAGAAAGGTGTCATTGAAGTCCAATGCGGAGATCTGATTGGGCATTTTGGAGTAGTGGGCACTGCCTGGGTCGCCATAGCCTAGGATAATGTCATGAAGCCAGTCTGGGACAACACACTCTGTGTTCATCAGGTGTCTGATGGTCTCTAGCACCGCCTGAAACAGAGGAAAAAAATATGTGACAGATATCAAACCAATATAGTGTAAAGTAAAAAAAAAAAAAAAGGAGGAACTTGAAGGAGAAAAATCTCACTGAATGAGTCATGTCAGACAACAGACAACCATCCCATAAGAGGTGGTTTAGCAGGATAAGAATAGATTTGTTGTGGGCTGATGGGACAGCAGGTAATTTGTATGTCTGTCAATTATATTTTAATGAGACGCAAACTGTCTAATACCCTGTGCATCAAACACTGTGTGGGGAAACATGTTTACTTTTATCTGTGTCACACATCAAAGATTGAGAAGAATGTTTCTTGAATATCCATTAGTTCCTGTGCTTTTAAACTTCAAGAAAAAAAAAAAAAAAAAACTTCAAAAACATCTGTCATTGCTCTGGCTGTGAAAGACAGAAATGGGTGTGCTGAATTAGATTTGACAAGGCCGTAACGAGAAGCTCTCAAATAAAAGAATGTGATAAAAAGCAAAGAGTGCATGTTTGACATTCTAAAAAATGTTGAACAAAATGGAGGAAAAAAACACAAGACAGATGGGATTTTTAACAAAAGTTTCACATATTCCATATAAATGGATAACTATCTGTGAAAATATCTATGTACTGCATGTGTACTGCCTGCATGTTATACTGACAATATAATGGGGATGTGATTTCCTACAGAAGGCATAACGACAGTATACTACAAAACGTTGGCTTGTTGCCACAAGAGGATTTTTAAATGTGAGAGACAGGTGGCAGTGCATATGACATGGATATCCAGTGAAAAGTGTCTCTCATTGGGATCATTGGGAGGGCCTTGAGTGGGTGGTAATCTCAGAGCTGCCCTGGCCCCAACCTTACAGCTACAATTCCCGCAAGTGCAATATGTGCGATACATCACTCAGAGGTGGTGTTGGTAGGACCAGAGCTCAAGGTCTGAAGATAAAGCACTCAAATACATTGTGCAGTGAGGGGTGATCTGTGTGCTTCAGCATGTAGTTCAAACCTTGAAATTATTCTCCTTGGGTTTGCGTCTCATGATGATGTTGAAAGTCTCATATGGGTCTTCAGTGCCACTCTGAATACTGCTGGTCATGTCCTGTTGATACTGGTTCGAGTCCAGCCAAACACGGAAGGTTCTGGCATCTCCTCGCAGCTTAGGCTTTGGTTCAGGTCCTAAAACAGAAGGAAAATACTTGTTAGAGCAAGGAAGTAATCCTAGCCTTTAGCGATAAATATAGACGTAATAAATCTAACTTTCTATGGCAATTTGCAAAACATCGTCACAAATTGTACAATTGGAGTAAAAACCTAAACATAGGCCATTAAAGTAAAATATAAAACAGAAAATGCTTCAGAAGGACAACGGTCAATATTAAAACTGAATCTAAATCAGCTGATTCTCAGAGGTAACACCACGATTTCAATATAATTTCTTATCTTTACATTAAAAAATACAACCCTTTAAAAAGAGGTCACGCTGGCCTGCCATGCAACAGTACTATGACTCCATAGGAACAGGAGTTACATCCACATGCTTGACTGACAGGCTACAGGCTTTAGGCTTATTCCCATTGGGAGCTGGTGTGGTGCAGCAAGTGCGGCTCTCACAGATGTCTAAATAGATTCTTGTATGGAGTTGCAGGGCACAGAGCAGGAGGGTGAAATTCAATCCTTTCGGCCTCTGATGTCTGTGCCAATGCATGTGTACGTGTGTCTGTGTTCACATGTGTGTATAGCTATGTGGGGATCTTCAAACACCCCACCCCCTCTTACTAAGATGAGTGTTGTGACAACCTAAGAGTGAAAGCTACACTCTCAACACCATGGGATAACAATGTTGACAGCTGGGCTTAGGTGTGTGAGCAGTTGAAACAAGTATGTGCCATTTGTGTTGAACTGTCAGGTATTGAAAGATTGGATTTTATCAATACATGATTTAAAGGATGGTGCATTGCACTGTTCATTTGAATCATGTAGACTTTGTACATTGGTAACATAGTTTACAGAAGTGCTATGTCTTTGAGAATTACAGTTTTTATAAGAGAGTATGAGTCAGTTATTAGTGTCTCAAACTGCACCTTTCAGCTTGTGTCTCCCCACACCTTCACCAAGTGCCCAGTAATTTATTTGACATCACCCCACCACCCAGTTAGCCAGAGCACCACTTATCCCAGTCGAGGATCTGAAAGTTTAACCAAGCCAACACCACCAGGGCATGTTTCCTGGCAGGATGTCTATTTAGAAAAGCCCTGCCCTCTGCATATTTAATCCAAACAGATGAGAGAGGATAGGGAAAAGGCCGCTTCAGTGCATGGACACATGTTCCAACAGGGGAAAAGGAAAACACTTAGAATAGCAGGGCTGCAGGCTAACTTAGGTGAACCAACCACTCAGAGGGACTGCTTTGGGCTGTGGGGAGAACAACACAGTAAACAGAGATCATGTTCCTGTATAAATATATTTTACTTTCCAGGAAAGACCAGATATTTGGATTTAGTCTGAGCGGATTCCTTCTGTGTGGACACACACAAAACAGATTCTGAGTCTTATATTTGATGACAGCAAATTTTAAGGCTCATATTATAGAAATACGCTAGCCTACAGATGAAGTTCATGTTGTGATCGAATCAGCTTACTTATGGTAGAATGCACTGTTGCTGGCAATACCTTGTTTCAGAGATAGATGTGAATGTTTCCCATATGACACATTCTGCAGGACAAGCACATTCAGTGTCCTACATCTATCCAGATATAGCAAATACAGCTCCTCAGTTAAATCGAATAAATAAAGCAGGGGGGGGGCACGGCCTGAAGCTCTCAGGTGTTGTTGTTGTTGACCTCAGGTTAATGGAATGTTAATGTGAACAGGTCAGGTCTCACTGTGACTGTCACCATGACAACACCAGCCTGACACTCTCCCGAGGAAGAGTCGGTGGATGATTGTACTGTATATAGGAGGTCTGATGGGAGGATGGATGTCATGTATCACTGGTGTGTGTCTGTGTGTGTGTGTTTGCAGGCAGGAGCACCTATAAGCATACCTTCCTCAATGACACGTCCCTTGTCATCCAGCATACCCTGCACCTCACAGCCTCTCACATACACCAAGCCAGTCTGCTCCACAAAGGGCTGGCGCCGGTCGAAGCGTGTGCCGTAGGGCAGGTTGGGCCGCACCGTGATCAGAAAGCAAACGTCGTGCTTCCGCAGCCCTACAGGGTAAGAGAATGGAGAGAGCGGTTAGAGAGAGAAAGAAGAAAAGAAGGGGATTTAGAGACAGAGAGAAGGAAAGGGGAAAGACAGAGAAAGTTTGAAAGAGAGTGAAAAGGGCACAAAGAGAGAGAAGGAGGTGATGGAGGAGTGTTAATAAGACAGAGTAGTAGTGTGGGGGAGTTTGGAGATGCAAGAGAAACCGCCCCGTCAGCATTTGCCTGATCTTTAAAACATGAGGCTCTAATTATACGATGGGGAAAGGGCTACTGGATGGAAGGAAGTAATACTTCATACTCTCACTGAATTATAAGAAAGAAAGTAAAACCATAAAGGTGGGTATAAAGAAAGTGAAGACATCAATTTAGGATACATGAGGCTTACATTTTAAAGCCAGTGATCAGTTCATTACTTCTACAGCATTTGCCAACTCAAAGAAAGAAACATTGGCATATCATATATCTTTCTCTGGAGAGCTACAGCAGAAGGCTTCGCTGTGCTTTCTGTGTTCCTAGTGAATCAATGTCTTTCAAAGCACACAAGCTCCTGTTGACATTATCTAGAGTGCCCCCATCAAACACACAGAGAGACAGAGAGAAAAACGATCAGGACATAAAAAAAAAAGAGGCTCAGTGGAAGAGGCTACACAGAAATGGCATGTCTTATCAGAGACTTAAAGTGGGCAGGGGTCATGAGTCAAGGCCCGATGGGATGGAACAATGTGGTAAGGGAAAACTTTATGGAGGTTATCAACTGCTTGCTAGGAGGAAATAAGAAAAGTAAAGGTATAGCAACGCAATATGTGAGGGCAGGGTAATGATGTATCATAGTCCTAAAATGTAAGAGGATAGGTTGCATTCTGTATGAGCAACACACAATGCAGTTGGATTGACATGTATGTGTAGTAGCCGGACAAATATGAAAGGTGGTGACAGACACACATAGACTATTACCTTCCCACTCATGCTTGATATGATCTTGTACATTGAGGTTAACAGTGACATCAGCTCGGACACGGGCAGGCCAGCTTTCCCCAATGTTGGGCTTGGCAACCTCTACTATGGAAAAGGAGGTGATCGTCTGAGCCATCCTGGCCCAGCCCCCAAACACCACTCCACCATACTCCGATTGCCTGTGCAGAGGGACAGACACAACAAGAAGTTAGACAAGCACTGTGGGCTGTTGTCAAGATTGAAAATCAGTTGGATTTAGGGCAGCACATGGCACTACTGCTTATTTATTTACTTTTGCAGGAACAACAAGCAAGTTGCTACATCACTTGACATAATGGGAGCACTTATTATGTTAAGCAATGGGTTTCCAAATGTGGTGTACTAAATGTCACAGTCTTTTAATAAAATATTATCAATGCGCCATGCCACGATCTTAGAGGTAGACAGTGGATAAGAATCTTTGTTCAATGAAATAAAAAGACAAAGTGTGCTGTAGCCGAGCTAATGGTGGAAATTTGTTCTACTCAGGGTGAAATAAAAGAGAGATGCTTATCAATGAGAGTGCAACCATCTTATTTCAAACTCAGAACCTGTTTTTTCTGTATGATTTTTACTCTTCTAACTATTATTATTGCACATAAGCCTTTTATCACATCTTCTTGCATATGTCACCCCAGAGTTTCACTGCACATTCTGAAACTATGAGTATGAGACAAATAAAGCTAGATTCTTCAATGCCTTAGCTAAGGAAGTGCTTATTATCCCATGTTTTCATACATTTACATAATTTCTTCAGACCTCTGATGTTATTAAGAGTGTTTACGTGACATAAACAGAAGTTAAAAAAATTAAGATTCTGGCTCAAGTTTCTTGTAGCTTTACAGAATTGAGGACATCTCACCATGGTTTCATACGCCACACCACATCTTCTATGTCCTGTCTGATCTCATAGGTGGACTCTAGACGAAAGAGGTTAAAGTTCCTCAACAGGTAGTCATGGAGGGTCAGGAACTGGAGGTTCAGCTTAGGCAACGCCAGGCAGCCTGAGAAGCGAAATGAATGGACACATACACACAGAGTGAATAATAAACTAAATGTGTGAGTAATTATGCACACACTCATAGTTGACTGTGCAAGTCAGTGCCTCTATACAAAGTACTGAATGTCTGCATGTTACAGCTAATGAGGACATTGCTTGAATCATCAGTAGTATGTGAGTTGCTGAAGGTGTCCTTGCCAACTAAAGAGGATTCCCTAAGAGAGAGGTACCAGTTCAGTCCCATGAGTGCCCTTAGGATAAGGGATAACCACAAGGCGTGGGTGTATACTTGTGACGATGAGGCACTGACTAGACATTCAAACACAATCACAATTTACACATGCAACACGCACCTTCGCCTGAGTAGTACTCTGTCGGAACAATGTTCTCATCCCAGATTATCTTCTCTGTTGGATAAAGGGGCATCTGGTTAAGTTGCTCAATCTGAGAGATTCTGCGCTCATGACGTGATACCTGTGTGTTTGTGTGTGGTAAAAAGTAAGAGAGAGAGAGAGAGAAAGAGAGAGGACAAAGACACATGAGAGACAAATCGGGTTAATGACCAAATGTTCCTCTGCCCATTTGGCTCGCTGTCTAGATCTTTATCTTCTCCCTTACTAAAAGACAGATCATTGAATAAAGAAAAAAACATTTCCAAAATATCAGGTTTCACAAATCACTTCAAGAAGGGCATAAAAGGCTAAATATTTAAATATTTTGGGTCATCATACCAGCAACGCATATTGGTTTACATGAATTTATGTCTACAGGGACTGGAGGCCATGTCAAAGGATATGAAGAAGTATCAAGTTAAAGGCAACAGGATCCCTGCAGGTATTATGGGCAGGTATATTAAAGATGTTTAACACACATGGATGTGATTCAGTAGTTATGTGGTCACTGGTTATTTTGATGTATATATTCTAGTCTTATCCGCAATGTTCTACCAAACTCTTTTCTTCAATTAAATGCCCACATAAAGGACAAGAGAACGAGCTTCTATTCTGGTGTGTGCAGGTATCTTTATTGCATTAGGCTTTGACCCTAGCATTAACATTTCCATTTACTCATGTACCAGCCCAACTGAAATTTCGTTGTCGTGCACACAACCATCTTTTCCATTGTAACTTTACTCTTCTGGAAAAAGACATACATTACATGAATTACTTACTTTGTCAAGGGGAGTGATATCTGCTACTGAATACAAACCAGCTCATCTGCTCCACCAGAGGAGATAAAAAGCTTAAACCAGTATAACCCTGGCACTTGTGTAAAAGCAGTACTACCTCTCAGAAAGAACAGCTCTTCCTCCCTAAGTATTTTTGACTGTGTTCTCTGCAGCATGCATGATTGTTTTGCTACCGTGTGGCAGAGTTCTAGTCCTGTGGCCCCTTCCTATTAAACCCACTCGGTCAGAGATGTTGGTTGTTGGGGGCAACCTCAGGCGCACACAAATGAGTCCTCTGACATTGTGTCCTACAACAATCTAATCAGATAATTATGAAAAAGCTCTTCTCCATCGCTTCTCAGAGAGGACCTGCGGAGGGTCTGAGTGGGTAATTATGAATAACCGCAGGAAAAGCCTTGAAACACTCACTCTGATGAAGAGGTCTACAGCACATGTGTGAGTGTGTACTGGGGAGACTAGGACTGGACGAGGGACCAGCAGATTCCTGGAGGGGTTTTAAAAATGAAAATTGGGAGAACAAGGGATGGGGAACCAGAGAGTACAATAAAACTAGCTCCAGCCTTTCAAGGGATACTTTAAAAAAAAAAAAAAAAGGAAAAAAAGAAAAAGGCTCCCTATCTCATCAGCACTGTCTTCAATTTACCCCACGTCACACAAATGCCCACATAAAATAGTAATTGGATTAGAAAGCAAATTCAAGAGGGACTGGCAGTGAAGAGGGGATAGTATATGTATTCCAAGGTCAAGAGCTTAAATTAATGACTTCAAAATGAGAAACACAAAACCTATTATGCCGTAGCGCTGACTGGCCAGCTATTGCTCTGGAAAATAACTGTTCGCCAACACCGTTTGAAGGGGTGCCCCAATACCAATTATACATCTTTTATATCGCCAGTTGACAAGTACACAGCACAAGGCATTAATTCATTCCCTCATACAACTAAGCAATCTCTTTATAGTCAATTTAAAGAGGTCTGAGGCATTAAAGATGGCCTGGGATACATATTTTAATTTTGATTTAAAGAAAAACAACAGGACCATATTAAGAAGAAGAAACAACCTGTCTGGACTTACTTAAGATAGTACAAGTTCACAGTTGTAGGGTAAGGGATTAGACCAGTGCCCCCTTTTTCCATCAATATTAAACAGAGTAATATATGATTCTTTATTATCCAATACATTCCAGTGACGCCTCAGATTTTTATTGGTATGAAAGGTTTTACTTGACGGCTCTAAATGCTACAAACCAAAAAAAGAAGAAAAAAAAGGAAAATATCTTTGCCACTTTGGCTTAAAACCCAAATGCCTGCATAGACAATATAATAAAAGCCCTTACGCTGCACTTACCAACAGCTCAAGAAGAACTTCCTTCTCATAGGTGGTGTCTTTCCCTTCAGGCAGCTCTGGCAGCAGACATAGGTACGAGGCCACCTGGTGGAGCGTATTGGGACTACGGAGAAAGATGAGATAAACAAGTGGTTAGTCAGCTAGAATAGCAGCATTTGCAAATTACACATTTAGCTGACACACTTATCCAGAGAAGGGATGAAAATAAATCAGTTAGTTACTAATTACTAATTGCTGTCCGCAGCTAATGATGTGGTAATGACTGAAATGGTGAAGATTAAGATTACAACAAGGGTTAATCTGATGTCTACTAACATTACATGATGATGACAAACACATTCTGACTATATATCATCACTTTGGTACATCATATTTATAAAAAGAGATGATGTAAAGGTGTGTTTTCAGGACACCACCGACAACACTGTTCGAAGATACACAGCCTTATCAAATTCTTTGTGCTTGTTAGCACTGCGGCACAAAGCAATTCTTCTGTTTGCTTTGACTCTGCACTCCTGCTCTGTCAGCGTGTGTGTTAAGAGGTCGGGGCACACTGATGCGACAGGATTATGAAAATCAAAGCCCATCTCCGTCTCGGAAAGCTGAGGCGTGGCTCTCTGCATACAGACCTGTTTTAATCAGGCTGACACACTGTGACACAGGCAGGGTCTGGTACACAACGAAGGACAGGGCCTGGACACATTGTGACAGGACTGGACAGCCACACGTGGCACTGACAGACTATATTCGTGTATCTGCATGCATTTTGCTAGTTGTGATGCCACGCTTGGCCAGTGGGGTGGCAATTCTGCCAATGTTGCAGTTTGGTGGCCCAGTGGATGACCTGGCATAGGTCATGTGGACATTCCTTCCCTTAGCAACAAAATAACAGCAGCAAAACAACTTACTCTGAGTAATGGAGATGACTGGACCGGGTCATGACTGACAGCTGAGCCACTGGCAGGGTAAGATAAGGATGTGGACATAACAGAAACTGGTCCACAGAAAGTTTACTCCATAGCCTCAAGGCTGTCTAGATCCTTGTTTAGATTTTAGGTAAGTCATTAAATGGAAGCTATTAAGCTAATTTGGTGTGTAATTTCATCACAAAAATTACCAAAGACATTAACTAGTCAGGTAAGGGCCCTAATGAAACACAAGAAAAACACAACTATGACAAATGACTTTTCTAGTTGAGTAATCTGCTGAAAATTTAACTTTGCTCTTATTTTCGGATTTATTTTTTTCTTAGTCGCATAATATCCACAGGGTCAGAACCAGGATTCATTGAAAAGTGAATTTTTTAACACCTTTTCCAATGACACGACCTTGCTGAAGAACTAAGTCACAAAAGTAATTACACCAGTTATTTCAACATTTCCAGGAGTGATGACTATCTTCAATTGTTTCTAGAATTTCACAAAGTGATGCATACTCTTCAATCGGGTGTCATTTGTTTTTGGCCTGAAATGACATTCAACATGTTTTATGTAACTGGAAGAAGTATCTGTGTGTGACTGTGTATATGTGAGAGAATGGGTTTGTATATGTGTGGGCAGGCTATGCAATAATGCTGCATTTGTGTGTTTGGGGGACTTAGCGGATAAATTCAGAGCGGCGGGTGACTCGGAGCTAAGCCCATGGGTAGCGCAGCTGGAATAAACTGGCATTAGCATGAGTTGTTTGGATGAAAAGTGCCTCGTTAAATCTGATTGGCATATTTGGAGTTACCCAGGAGCTCCTTTGGTGACAGTTGTGGAGCAGGGAACAATACAATTCCAGCTATATTCAAAACCCTAATTCTGGGAAAAGGAGCAGAGCTTCTAGAAAGACATGAAATGGTTCAGCTAAGTCTTTACCTGATTCAGCTCAGATCGGCTCATAACCCTCTGCCTGACTCAAAGAAACTTAGTATGGGGTTTAAGCATTTATAATCCATTACAGAAGTTTAAAAGAGGTGATGGATATAGAAACATCGATTGCAAAGAGGAAATTTGTGCTGTCTCAACACGGCACCTCAGAGCAATCATGGCATATAAAGACATCACATACTGTACAAACAAACAAGTAATCAGTAACTCGCTCAAAGTGCGCTGATGATGGCTTACAGACCCTCTAAAGCTTGTGTCAGTAATTAAAAAAATTCATTATGATATCAAAAGCCAAGAAAGGTTAGAAACACTGAAGTAATTGCAAATTACAGATAAATCAATGTCTTTTCACTCTCCTTCACACACGTGTACGAGTTTAAAAAACCACACACTGGCCAATGCATCAAAGCGAGGGTGCTTTTTGGCTCTTTGGCAAGCTAATATGATCTGACAAACACAGCTGTTCAAAGAGTTTATTCTCAAGCCACTGCAAATCGATTAAATTAATGAGGCGTGCCCCTCTCTCTGGCTGGTACCAGCTGGCTGTTCAAGGGCTTACTAGCTGCCATTTAGCAGGGAAGTCAGGCAGCAACGATGGTCTGATGCTATCTTGCAACACAGGACCAAGATGGGTACAGGTTTGCATGTGTACCTGTACTTTTACTGAGACTTGTGTGTTTTGTTGGTCAGAAGAATTCTTTATAAGTCATAGGTCAGATCAGTGTACCTCCTTCTCTACTAGTTTGCTGGGGGGCTTGTTGCTGTGAACCTTTAAACCAAGGACAGTGCTTTTAGAGAAAACTAGTGCAGTCATGCATGAGGCAAAATGGTACAACGCAAACAAAGGTGAGCCACCTCTAAGTACATATGTAGTACATTTACACATCAGAAAGCTAAAACAACACTCTTGCTAAAGCAGTTTTATTATTAACAGGTCACTGTAATTTTACTCAGTCCAATCATGCATAACCTCGCACCACATACCTCCATCTGTGCACTGATTAACAGCAAGTTCATTTCATGATTCATTTCGGATGTTTTGGTTTACCTGAGATGCCCAAAGTGTTTGGTCAAGGATTCTCGAGTGTCTACTGCGGCAACGCTCGACAGAGCAAAGTCCTGCAACTCTGGGAAATGAGCAAAGGCTGCCCTCTGCAAGACAGAAAACAGATAGTAAAACCTTGATGAATAAATACATCGCATACAATATTAACATTATTACGTAGACTACCAGACACATGTAAAGTTGGGCAATGGTTAAGCATTTTTGATACACTTCACTAAGTCACAATTACAGATCAGTCCAACAGTATGGTAGGAGCATATAAGGCCATACTTGTTGGCTAACATACAACATTACACGTTTGTCTGCACTCGTACACATCTTTACCTGCAGAGAGGTGATTCTGTCATAGTGTAGAGTAGTCATCTCTTTCTGCGTCAGAGCATTTCCTGTCTGGTCATTGATCTCAAAGCCTGTGTAGAACTTCAGCATGTCCAACAACTACGGAGGTGACAGCACAAGGGCACGAAAATGAGAGCAGGGTTGATTTTACTCTTAAAACGCATGTACACAATCATTTCGGGAGTACATGCATATATATATTTTATCGTTTATGTGTGTCATACCTGGCAGAAGAGGTGTCCCTCCTTCTCTCTGTGGGTGAGGCTGGACAGGTGGCAGCTGACCACCAAGTGAGAGTCATCCAACACTGTATTAAACCAACGCCTGGTGGGCAGCAGGGCCTGGACACACAGAGTACTATGTTTAAGCACTGGGCTAAATGCTTACAGTTGTGCTTAACTGACCTAAAAGTAGCACAAATGCATATAAGTGGAATGCATTTTGTACAAAAACATGTGAGAAAAAAGCTGGTTCAGTACAAGGGACAAAATAACTGAAGGTAAACAGACTGGATTTGTTAGATTTGAAGCAAAAATGATCTGATATCCCTCCACCACAGAAAAAAGGAATGTGGTATTGTATAAACTGACACCTCTCAGGGGTCAAAAGAATCAATTCATCCAACAAAAAGCACAGTTCCGAGAATCAGGACCATGATCATCCATACATCTTATTGATCTATAGTCTTTTCTTGTCTTGAGGTTGTTTTGAAACATATGATAGAGAGAGACAATACGGCAAACTGACAGTGAGATGTGAAGACAACAGGGGGAAAACTGGCACAGCTACTTCTATAGCCATTATTTATTTGCTTGTTGTAGCATAGGAACCTGACATGAAGGCAAAAACAGAGGAAATCTGTCAAAATGAAGTAACAGGGGTGTTTTGGTAGGAATATTACAAAGAAACACTGAACATGTTGATGAACTGAATGAGAGGATGATTGGTGCCCACATAACAAAAAGAAGTCTGTCACACTGTAAAGGCTGTAAGAGAAGAACTGCCCAGAGAAAGAAATAAGCATTGTGAAATAGTATATGGAATGGGATATTGAAATGCAAAACACCAAGAAAATGAAATATCTATCTTTCTATTCATTGAAAACTGATCTTCAAAAGGCAGCAGGTGCAGCACGTGATACCTAAACACTGAGAGCAGATACCTTTATATCCAACAGCCATCTTTGATCTCAACACAGCCCTGACAGCCAGCATAAAACAGGCATGGAAATGGGGATCTTTTTTTCCCCTGCATTAATTTTCAGGTCGTCATCAGAGAGGGGAAGTATGGATTTCAGGCGACTGAGGCTTTGTAAAAGGATAGTGCTAAAGGACAGGAGATGTCTCTAGAGACAGTCAGCTGGCCGGCCACTAGCCGCTGCCAGGAACAGCAAGGCCGGCCTGTCAGCAGACAGCCAGATGAAATCTATTGAGCTCCCTTGCTAGTAAGAGGAGATTTGCAAAGGCAGCAGGAGCAACAATCTTACATGACATTGTGTCTTCACTCCAGATAGTCAACCACATCGGCAAGGTTGCCTCCCTGAAACACTGTCAAAATCCATTTTCCTTATATATGGTTATATACAGTATATGCTCAACATAGTTCGGAAACGTTCCTCATCTTTATGATCTGCGTATTTCATCAACCTAAAAATGTTAAGTCTTACACTATACCTGATGTAACTGACGTGTAAACCCTTGCAACAAAAACTGGTATGTACTCAGCTCAGGTCTACATGGTAAAAGGATCATTTGTCTTGTAACGCAAACCTGTTTCTGACCAACACTGTATAGGGGCAACACGGAAAATGTTTGCACATTTGAGTGGAGCTGCATAACAACAAAGAGAAAATAAAAGGTGAACATTGTGTAATTGTACAATCTCAATTCTCCATTCAAACTGTTATATATTTTTTAACAGCATGAATGCAGATACATTTGAATATTTAAAAAAAAAAAAATACTGATCATAGTAAAAAAAATTGTTGTTATGTAGATGCAGCTCTACTAAAATCTGTGCTAAACATCTGTATTAATCCACTGCATTTCACAAGACGTTCTTCAGATATTTAGGCAACAGCACGTAAATGAAGAATTGAAGGTGAAACATTTGATATTGAATTTAGACCTATGTGTTAATTGAAAAAAGTCATAATAACACCATACACCATACAAAAATAATATGAACTATTGTTCCTTTAAACACAGGGATTATTCTCATATCCAAATGTAAAACATACACTGCACATTATCCTACACCTTATACCACATGTCGAGAGCCAGCATGCTGAAAATAACCTATCTCACCGATCAAAGACTAATGTTTCAAATCCTGCATAGCTTTGCAGACAGCAATGACAGAGACGCATTCGGGGAGCTAAGACTGGACATTTATCCACTGTCTGTTGACCTGAGTTAGCTATAAACCTGAAGGACAAAAGGCAAATGAGCTCTGCAGAACACCACTACACCACTTCGTTCATCAGGGTACCATGATTAAGCAAATATACTGTAGACCTATACTCTTGTAGTGTACATACGGAGTGAAAATTAGTTTCTGACTGGACTGTGTCAAGACTGAGTGAATCATATTTCACTGTAATGATTTTTATCATGAGAAAGTTCAAATAGAACAACTTCATATTTACTGAATAAGGTCATGAAATGAGAGGCTGTGTCTTACCTCCAAATCAATCATGAGTTCAATGAATCTCTCACAATAATGTACTTTGTCCATGGATACAGTCTCTGTGGAAAAGGAAGGAAGATCATAGAGGTTAGCGTTTCACTTTAGATCAGGAGAATGCATGTTCTCAATGACAAATGCAATCTGACAGACAAGCAGACATGACTATATGAACATACAAAGCCGAAACAAGATGGGGAGCGCTGAGATGTAACAGTGGAAAGGAGGTTGTGTAGTTATCACCAAGGACATGAGGACAGCAAACGCATGTGGACAACACCAAGGTGCCATGCTGAGTGTGTGAGCCTCACTAAGAGATACTGCTTTGCCAGCACAGCAGCATGCTGGGACCTCATTCCTCATTAAGCATGTTGGTGTGCTTGCTTGTGTGTGTGCACTTAAAGTTGAGGCATGCGGCAAGTATTAGAGTGATGTGTCTCCTGCTGGTCTTTAGAGTATAATCTACCCTGTCAGGTTTGAATTCTACCTAAACACACAAATACACATGGTCTGTTTTTAGCATTCAGGTGGGGGGCCTCTGTGTCGGCCTGCATTACAACATAATAGTCAGTGCCAGTGGCTTCATGGCAGCTGGAGCACGTGCTCCTTCAGCAGCTGCACGACTCAGAAAGAAAAGAGTGGTAGAACTGAGATACTGACGAAAATATTGTGTTTCATACAGCCCTGGTTATAAGAGACGTGCTCTCTGACACTGTAAAAGCTCTAGAAAAGCCTGAGTACATTAATCATACTGGGAAAGGTCACAAGAGCACATGCAAAAACCTGTTTTGAGACCAAAGTCACAGGAAGAATCACCCAGGATCATTAATTTTAGTCAGTATTTGAAGGTGCAATTCAAAACCGGGGATGCACATTTTTTTATTAAAAGACAGAAAAATCCAATGGCCATTCTTCTTGCTGAAGGAATTCCATGTTAAATAGTTGTGCACAATAACACTATGACATCCCAAAGGAAATAAAAGTATTTTTTCCTGTTTACCTGAGGTCGGAATTGACATGAGAATTCCAAGAAATTTTTTAATCAGAGCTGAGAGGAAGGTCCTCTCTTTTTTGGCCCTGAGGAAGACACAAAAAATAAAGTCAGAAAGAGTTAAAAAACCCATAGGGTGCAACAAATCATTTTCTAGTCTGTTTAAATCTGAACACACAAGAAAAGAAAAGAAAATTACTGCTCAGCTGCGTCAGCATCCATCTTATCGAATTTCTTCTTTATTAGATTCCAGAACTTCTGCAGCTTTGGAACTTTTTTCAGCTCGTGTTGAAGTCTTGACTGCAAACATGACAGAAACAAATCAGTATTGTCTATTTTATCTACGAATTAGTGTTATAGCAAAGAAGTAATTCTTTCCAATTAAGTTATCAAACAAAGTAATTACTTTGTGTGAACCAATAACCACCAGAAAAACTTAATTAGGGTAATAGGTTGACATCTTACTGGTAAGAGGCACATCCACATAGGCAGAGAGATGAGCTGCTGCACCTGTTCTCTGATCAAATCTACCTCCTGGGAGGGACATGCACAGAGAGAAAGAGTGAGAGAAGGTGGGAGTTGTCAAAATGTATTGCATATGACAGATTTTTATTACACTTCAGCCCATAATAAAAGTTTGCAACTAAAATATTTAGAGGCCTTTATAAGATACACTCAAAGTGCAGCAGGTTATCACAGCAGATTTTAAAGTGAGACATCTGCAGTGCTTCCCAGTGGTTTAATGCGGCTGTAGAAGATACAGATGGGTGTGTGTTGACCCAAGTTGTGCTGCCTAGTCCACTACTGCCACCTAGTGGACATTACAAACAATTACCTTAATTTCCACATACATAGTATCTTTACCAACAAGGCCTTTGGTGTTGCTACCATTAATAAGCAAAACCCTGTTTATTTAAATTGTCATTCCAATAACTTAAAGTCATATTTAGAGTAACAACAACATTTATATGATATAATAAAAATTATTCAGTTGAGGGGTTCATATTACAGCAGCTGCTCTTTGCATTCATGGTGCTGTGATAAGAGATGTAGAATCTTTTAAGAGAAAACATGCTACTTCAAACCATGTAAATATTGTAATCAGAATATAGAATGATGACTCAAACATTCTCATTTATCCTGCGTGCAGAAGAATAACACCCCCAGACATGACCAAAAGTACTCATTTCTCCAGTGGGTAAGTCAAGAAATTGGATATCAGTGTAGTGGTTCTAACCAGACTGTTGAAGCAGTGGTCCAAGAAGACCAGCAGCACGGTTTGTTCCTTCAGAGTGAGGCCAGCCTCCTCGCCTGTCAACACAGCTTCCATCACGCATTTGAAGAAGAAAGGGAAGTGGCTGGGCTCCTTCTTGAACACCTGATATACACCATACAACAGAAAGGATTGTTGTAAATTGTTGTAAAAAGCCATCAGTTTGAATGGCAGCTGTGTAACTAGTGAATATAGTGTTCAAGTAACAAATAAGGTCTCCGCAGAACTTGGGTCACCATGCAATGACAATTAGTCTAAACTTAGATAAGTACTGGATTCTTTTTACCTCCCAAGCTGGGACATTCTCTCTGAACTTCTCATTGACGATACAACAGATGGACATGAGGTAAGCATTGCTGGACACCTCAGGAGTGTAGTTCACCCATAGATAGTTTTCGAGGTACTGGCTGAAAGAATAAGAAAAATAATTTGAGAATCTTTTCATTTGATGGCTACTTAATAAATAGTGGGTATAAGAGGAAGTGAAATATCTCACCTGAACTCAAGCAGCATAATTTTTCTGATGGCAAATCTGAAAATATACAGGAAAGACAACAGAGTAAAATATGAAATGTATAGTGGAGAAAGAAGGCAGTTCAAGTTCAAGATGCTATATATTCACTTACTTGGACTTTAGAATCTCTTTTTCATAGACATCTTCCATCACCTAAACAAACAGCAAAGAAAGTTACTATTTTTAGGGTTTAGGGAAACACAGAAGACCCCCACCACAATCCTAAAAACATAACGTGTGTTTGTCTGTTCAGATTGAGTTCACTGACTGGTAAAAGCAGAACTTTACATATCTTTACCAGTTAACTGTATGAAACCAAATTATTAAAAGACATTTTAGTTAGAACCAAGACACATGTACCTAACACTATTATAAACACAGTATAACACTGCCCCACAATTGTAAAAGTAGTTCAACCACAAAAATCAAACATATTTACACATCTAAGATACATCAATGCATATAGCTCACCTTAGGGTCAAATGGTAGTTTATTCTTTGCATGAGGAGCCCAATATTTATTAGCCAACTGGAAACAAGGAATAAGAAAAATATTAAATCTTAGTAAGCATGGCAGCGTGAACATACAAAAGTAGTTGTTACAAATAATGCATTACAATGTGGTGTAATCCTAAAAGCTTAACAAGATGCATACTTTTTGGTTTAATACAAATCATATAACTATCTAAAGAAAGACAAAAAAATCTAACTTAGACTCTTTTCTAGACTGAACATTATGTGATCCACAGCGCAAATACTCAAGTCCTCTATCACAGGTACAGTCCTCCTATTTGACCCCAGCTTCCCACCCCACACATACAGTAAGGACTTTTTAACCTAAAAGGACATGGAGTATCTTCTACACAAGTACAATTAAGGTTCACTTCAGCATAAAAACAGCATGGAAAACATCTTTCAAAGCACAAAGCTCGACCACATATGTAGTTTACCGCACACGGACAATGTAAATTACCTGTGTGACATATTCAGCATTAATCTGAGACACAGATGGAGCTGCAGCCTTTTTAGCGGGCGTTTCTTTCTCCATGGTTGACTCCGCAAGCAGCTACACTGGCGACTGTGAGAAAAAGAGTAGCAAAAAAATCAATTCATTGTTTGAACGATGCTATAGCCAACCACCGAAACAAACAAGCTATGAATATGGCTATTTGTACAGAATTTCTGGCTATAAAAATGTGGGACAACGAAGCTATACGAAAGTATAGTGCTGAGAAAGTTAGCTGGCTAGGTTTCAAAGTTCCACAGGTTAAGTTATGTAGTAAAGAAAAGTGAAATATGCAGGGTTTTAAATAGTATGATAATTGCGAATCGCTGCTTTTTGCATCTACAACATAATATTAAAATAGTGATGTACAATACTAAAATTAGTAAACGGTAGCTTTTTCACACTATCAGGTGATGAGCTAAGCTAATTAGCTAGTGATACAAATATACAATTTACTCAAATAGTTCTTGGTAATATCGGTACACACAGCCCCGTGGCTTACACAAATATATAATAATATAAGCTCACTAACCTTTATTTGTTTTTCAGCATAAGTGAAGCGCCGTGAGAAGGTTCGTTACGCATGTACACAACCAAACGCGCTGTATGCGACTAACTTCCTAAATGGGTCCGTCTCTAAAATCGTCCCCGGGTACAGGGTACATCTATGCCGTTCCGTTCCCGTTTAATATTTTTCAAAACAATGACAACTCTTCACTATGGGGAAAACGCATACTGAATAATAGTAATAAAAAAGGTACAAGAAAAAAAAAAATCGAAAATATAGAACAGTAGTCTAATTTGTTATGTAAATAGTGGAGAATATAACTAAATACAAAGTTTTCTTTTATTAAGTGTTAAGTCAAGCAACTCAGACTATTATTTTCAAGTATTTATTTTTGAGGATTGTTTTACTGTACAACCAGAATAAACTGAACAAGATTCACTGCAAATATCAAATAAAACAAGCTTTAAAATATACCTATTACACACTTGACATACATACATACAAACAAACATATTGACAAATTGTGATCATAATAAATACCATTTTACACAAAAAAACAAACATCTCATGGTAACATATGATTATCAATGAATCAGTCTATGTGTTCTGACATGTGCTGACTGTGTGAAAGTTTTGCCACAAATGTCACACTTAAATGGCCTCTGACCTGTGTGGATAAGATAATGCCTCTTAAGTTTAGAGGGAGTGACAAAATTTTTTAAACAAATGTCACAATTCTTCTGGGCTGACTCTGTCATCTTAGGCTGAACATTAGTTGAACAAAGATGTTCCTTAAGATCATTTTTGCTCTTAAAATTTTTAGTGCACTTGTCACATTCAAACACAGTTAGTGGTTCACACCAGTACTCATCTGGAAAATCTGCATGGGTTTGATTCTCATCCACAGAACTCACAAGTTCATCACTGACCAGCTTGTTGCTATCTGAAATAGCTCTAAACCCTTTATGTTGACATGGTATTTCTACATTAGGTGCATTAACCTCATACTGATGTGACAAAAGTGGAGCTGCCATGTTTTGATTTTGGACAAGCTTATTTATTTCAAAAGCAAGCTCAGAGGGAAATGAATAACTGTAATGGTCTGTAGGATGATCATAACTTTCTGTAGCTTGACTGTCATTTTCTCTCTGTTTCTTCTGTAATTCGTTATTCTCCTCTTGTAAACCTCCTTCTGGTACTGCCAGCCATTCAGTGTCTATTGCCTCTTTGCAATAAGATAAATCTCCATCAGGAAAAGAGTTATGAGCAACACTGGTATACTCTGGCTCTGTCTGCTCTCTTATTGCATCCACATTGAAATCTGTACATTCAGTCAGGTTTTCAATGCATTCATCTTGGGGATGGTTGGTATTTATCATTTCTCTGTGGTCATAATCTGAGATCTTGTTAACTTGCCTGCATCTCTGCTCATGAACTTTTAGATGACCATGCTGTGTGAAGGTTTTGCTGCACAAAGTACATTTATATGGCCTTATTCCAAAGTGAGTGACCAAGTGCCTTGAGAGCTTATATGGAGAAGCAAAGTTCTTACAGCATATTCGGCATATGTGAAGTTTCTTTGTCTTACAAGTATGACTTTTAGTGTTTGTCTTAAAGGCACTGTTCACTTTTGTGACAGGTATTTCACACCTGGAACAGAGCAGCGCACCTTCTCCTTTACTTACAGCACTATCAAAAACTGAATGTGCAGTGGCTGTGTTCGCAGACTTTTTCTGTGATGGGATACGAACAGTGATCCTTGGGTAAACCTGGTGTTGACTATTCATTTTCAGTTTTCTGTTGTTCACCTGTTGATTGACTGATTTGGATGGTTTCCTCTTACAGTGTATCCTTTCATGGGTTTTCAGATGTGAGGCTTGCCTAAAAGCTTTTCCACACGTAGGACACTGAAATGGTTTCAAGCCAGTGTGTACCATCTCATGCCTTTGTAATTTAGAGACACTAGCAAAACACTTTAAACACTGAAAGCACTTGTGTTGTACATTGCCTGGATTTTGCATTGATTTAGCAGTCTGTGTCCTTTTCACATTCACTTTAGAAACCTCATTTGTCTTTGAGGTATGTGGCAACAATTTGTTCTCTGATTCTCTCTTGTCGTTATTCTGAACAGTCACTATAGAAGGGGTCTCAACCAGGTGTTTCACAGAGATGATATCTCTGCCAGTCTGTGTCTCATCATCCTTTTTATGTACCAACATCTCCTGGATTGGGACGTCTGCCGCAGTCCTCGTGTTAAACCCACTTATGCGTGAAGGTGGCCGATTGATATATAGTGATCGCTGTTTCTGATATCTGGACCACAGGTGAGTGCGACAATGGACCCTCAAGTGAGTTTTCTGCCGAAATCTCTTCCCGCATATCTCACATCCAAAGGGCCTTTGTCCAGTATGAGTCATCATGTGCCTCTGAAGTTTTGATCCAGATGGAAAACATTTTGAACATGTATGGCACTGATGTAAAGTGTTAATTCTCTGCTGCTTACTGGTAGCATGGTAGGTTTCCCTCTGCTGTTCTGCTGATGCAATTAACACAGTCTCCTGAGGTGAAGAGTCATTGCAATTTTCGCTCCATGTTTCTGGTTTAACAATGATGTCCAAGTCAATGGGGTGTGCAAGACTACGTTTAGCTAAACATTTTGTTGCTTCCGAATCTGACATTTTCACATAACTACTGTTTTGCACAGAAGTAGGACTTCCCAATTCTTTTTGGTTCATATGAATTTTATGATGACGTATTAAATTAACTTCCAACCGAAAGGATCTTTTGCAGATCATACACTGGAATGGTTTAATATCTTTTTGTGTCAAGTATTGCGGCTCTTCACCTGTAATATAACAAGTACCTTGACACTGACTGCTTGTATTTAATGGTTGTTCTGGTTTTACGATTGCATCCAACTTAATTCCAGCCTTGTTCAGGTCCTGCACAGTATTTACACTTATTTTACATTGTAGCTTCAGTTCCACTGATGAATTCACAGGAATGTGATGACTGCTGGGTTGTTGAAGTGATGACCTAAGCTGTAGAATTGAGGTCTGACTGTCATTACAAAGCCTCTGTCTTTTCCTTGCGCTGATTGCAGAAAGTGAACATTTATTTGCTGTGCTTAAGTGGGATTTCAAGTGTGCCTTTTGTCTAAAGGCTTTCCAGCAGATTGTACATGAGTATGGTTTCTGGCCTGTATGAATAAGAAAATGTCTTTGTAATTTGGATGGTGAACAAAAGGTTTTAAGACATTTAGGACACTGGTGTTTCAGAGTCATTTTGCTTGTACTGGAGTTCAGTTCTTGTGACTGCATGCACACCTTCAAACAGGCCTTCTTAGAAAAAGTCGGGCCCCGCTGAAATGGTTTTGGTTTGTTATGAGTTGGTAAATGAATCCAAAGCTGAAGAGATGAACTAAATGACTTCAAGCAGACTTTGCAGGTGTGTCCATTGTAGGTTTTGCATACAGATGTGTCCACATTTGCAGAATGAACCTGAACCTGATACTGATGTGTTGGATCCATATCAGATGAGATACTGCTCTGGGTCACTGAGCTATTATTTACATGTGGCTTCTTTTTGGGGGGATTTCCAGTCTCCGACAAAGGAAGAAAAACGTTGTGAGTTACAGATCCGCTTTTCCATTCTGACTGGGAGGCCACTGATGACATCATAGTGTAATTACTGCTGCCATGTGTGCTCATTCCCACAGCTGGTTTATCACATTTTAGTTGTTGGTTATTTGTTAAAATGCCATCCCGTAGACTGCCTGTTGGAAGCCGTGAATGATGGACTTTAACCAAGTGTATTTTCAAATGCCCTGACTGCGTGAAGGCTTTTCCACAGATATCACAGAAGAAGGGCTTCTGGCCAGTATGGATGACATGATGTCTCTGAAGTTTATACGGTGAAGGGAAAGATTTTGGACAAACAGGGCACTGATGCATTTTCAAGTCACCTCGTTAGTGATTTCTTCTCCCAATGGGTGGTCTTCTTACTAGGCCTAGGGCAAAGCATAAGGCATAAAAATTCAAAGCAAGGAAGGATTAACTCTCAGTAGTGCAACTGACAATTTACAATAGAAAACATTACTGCAATAATACGACTAACCTCACTTTAAATAACATGTAAATAATGTATGTTTTGTGTAACCAAAATTACATATCAAAAATGTCAACAATATATTACTGTAATGAAACTGTACAAAAATCATACGTATAACTGACATTATACGCTAATAACACAAAGGCGTTGACAACAAAACAAAAAATTTGCAGCAAACGTCGAAACTAGCTAACAACCCTTGCTTTGCTCATGTATAGGTCAAGAACACTTACTATATACGTTTAGAGGCCTTTTACAACGAATGTATCCATTATCAGTTGACAATGTGTGTTTCGTATTTAGCTGTCTTGCTAACGATGTCACAATCGCTGACGTCAAGACGGCAGCAAACAATGTGCGTCCCTCAAAATGTACGGCGGGAAACAAAGATCTTTAGTTCCTATCCATGACAGATCCTGCGAATGTGAGGAGACATCAAAGATCCTATATACACATCATGTTGATGTTGTTTTAGTGGTGTCTATTTTTCAGATTGAAGAGATCGACGAATTATGCCATTGTAACACTAAGTCTACCCAAAGCATAATATTATAAAGACACTTGCAACCAAAACACGTTGAACAGAAAACAGCTATTTCCTGAATCAAAAAAGTATCAAAAATAAACTCAGGAAAAACTCAGGAATTAGCCTACATGGTTTATAGCCTATATCAAACCTTGCTCTCCAGAAATTGTCAATTTTATTGTAGGCCTACTCATACCTCTGTGAAAATTTGCCTGTGGCCAGAAAACTTTAAACACCTGGTATTACCTACTGTAATACAAAATGCATGACTTTGGACTGCAAATGTTCAAAATGCCTATAATGACGTACTTAATTTGCAACTTAACCAACTACAGCCTTAAACATCAAATTGGTTGGGCCTTTCACACAGTCACAGTCATAAAGTAGTATTCATTACATAGCTAATTAAATCACATTAGATTTTAGTGTTTAGGTTGATATTGCAATCACATTCCATTTTATAAACGGGGGAAAGATGTATATAGTCCTTTATGACATTCATGTCACAAAATATACTGTACATCATGAGAGCATTGTATGGTCTATATAAAATATGGTGTGGTATAATGTAAAATGTAAATACGTGCAACATATACAGTTTACATGTTCAGAGGGCTCCAAAAGTGGTATGCCATCTGAAAGTAATATCCACATGGGCTGGGATATTTGGCGTGTTGGAGAAAGGTAGTGATGTTATACCAGTGTTGTAAGCAACAGGCGGAGGCTGATTTGCAATCCCCTTCGCCTGTAAACTGAGGGTTTCTCTAGTTTGACATGTATGGCCTTGTTCACTATTCATTTAAATCATCTGTTCCTACTGATATGTTTATTTTGGTTCACGAACCTCTGTTTCTTATTCTTTAAATTGATACAGAGCACTTTTGAGTCCAAAGTCAATGGGTTTGCTCTTCTATTTTGAGAGATGTTTGTGTTGTTTGGTTTTCCCAAGGTACATATTCTATACCTATGATACACTGCCTCCGTGTTTTGGCAAGTTTGACAAATAAAGGAATATCATGTTTTCACAAATTCTGTGTTACTTGTCAGGGGTTACAATATGACAATACGATTCTATTTTGTGTTGAGTCTAGAAGTAGGTTTTTGGTGTGGTGTTTGGTTTGTGACCATAGTTTAGTCTAACGAAACCCAGGCAGTGTTCTTTTTCTATGGGTTTAGCCTCAGTGTTTCAAGTTATTTTTAGGATATTTGATATTCTTGTAGGTAGTGGATGACGAGACTAAAAAAAGAAATGGTGTGGGAGGGGTTTCTATGTACCTTGGGCTCTTTCAAAGATACTGCAGAGTCCAGGAGAGCCAAAAGGTATTTCATACTGTGATCAATTTCTAGTCAAGTAGAAGTGAAACTGATAAGTCAACTGACAAAAAATTAATCACTTCCAATGCTGCTGATTAAGTTGTTAAACATTTGCTGATTTCAGCTTCTTGAAAGTGAGGATTTGTTGCTTTTTTTTTCCATGTAGCTATAAATTGAATATATTTGGATTTTGGACTGTTGGTCCCACAAAAGCAGCAACACTAGCAGCCCTACTGTCAAACAAATGGAACATTCCATCTAGGTGTTATAGTGCAGGGCCCTGGTACACTAACACCTGCTTGGTTATTGTAAATGATATTATTTACATCTTTATTTACATCGTGCTTTTCTTCCTACACATATAACACAGAAAATGGAGAAAGGTGTGTAGCGAAATCAAATCTTGTTTACAAAGAATTTTCTCCAAATTTCACTTAAGGAACTTGACTTCCTTCTTCACAACAGATAAATTAAGCCATCTCTTAAATTCTAGTTCTAATGGTGCTTGGATTAATTCATAAATGATTGCACTCAGGATATGACTAAAAATACTGTACAAGTTGAACTGAAAGCGCTGATGCGTTTAAGTGGCACTGTTTATGTTGGCCACAAGAGGGCGGCAGACACCACTGAATAGCATGTGATGGCTTACCAGTTAAGCAGATAAAGCAAGTTTCATGAAGTCAGTGCTATGACCAGAAAGACATGCTTTCACAATACACCAGGAGAATAAAACAAAACATTATGAAACAAGTGATTCAAACCTAAAAACAAACAAAACCACAGTCACTGGGGCAAACAGAACACAGTGTCAGAAGGCGTCTTGTGCAGCGAGGTTGCTCCTGAGCTAAGCTCCCCTACTGTAGCCCACTGCTATGGGGAAAGAGAGTCACACACATCAGCCTGGTTAGCCCTGAGGAAGAAACACGGAGTTAAAGTCCATGTGCGAGGCCACAATGACAAGGGCCGCAGGCTGGTACACTGCACACAAAGGACAATGTTAGCCACAACAGCTAGTTTGTTTGGAGAGTGGTTGCAGGTCAGCTTTGTAAAAAATGTACATTTGACAAAACACATGAGAAAACCAAATGTCACCCTGTCTTTTCTCATTTTGTGAAGAAAAACAGAGTAAAGGACACAAAGAAATGTGTCTGCCATAGGCCATCACATTGGCTCTGATGAGGGTGTGATGATGTACTCGTGGCTTTGCCTGTGTTTGTATGAAAACATGCCAGCTGAAAGACAGCACGTAATGTTTACAGAGTGATCGACAAGTGGTTGTTGTGCAATGAATTTTAGCAGCAGATCTCCTCTGTGTTCCTGAAATGCTGCGTCTTGTATTTTCTTGAAATTTAACTGATGTTCCACAATGGAAAAAAGCACACGAACTCAAAACTCAATAAAGAGAATTTTAATAGTAAAATTAAATTTAGCACTCACATATAACTGAAACAGCTGATATGTGTTGTGCGTTGTTTCTTAGTCAAAACCATTTCTCAATCTTCTCTGTAAACCAGTGTTTATATGGGAATACTGCTGAACATGCACATTTGCTCAGCAAAGTCTGGTTTGACAACTGCCTTACTTTGCATTTACTTTGCATCTGTTACACACATTCTGATATTTAGGAAACCAAGACAATTGACAAAGAAAACATTTTTCGTTTTTTATTCTTTGGATATGTGTATGTCATTGCCAAATCTGTGACAAACACTGAAACATAAACAAATATTTGTGAATGAAATTTATTGGTGTTTACTTAATTTATCTGTAGAAATACATGATAAAAAGTACTTTGTTTAGAAAAATACCTATATCTTAGTGCTGATTTGACAGCTGCATCATTCAAAAATTCAGAATCTCCCACTGGTGGGGCCCATTAAAACCAAACAGGTAAACATTAACACACACTGTATATTTATGGGGCATTGGCTTGCTCGCTCTCATAAATAATTGCTTGTTTGTGTTTTCCAACCCTCAATGAAAATCTTCAGGCTCCATTGGCTGCCTCTATTGTTCAATTTTTGATAACAACAATCAAAACAACATTGAGGTGGGTGAAGATCAATAACCCACTCCACCCTCCTGCCATCACAAGCGCGATGAAGGGAATAGCCGGAGTGAAGATGCATTCCAACTCAGATCATCAATACGGTTCATGATCTTTGAGAAAAGAAATGTTCCAGGAGCAATGGTTAATGGTGTTATTTTCTTCCCACATCGTCAACTGACACCCCCCCCAACACACACGTGCATGCACGCACGCACGCACACACACACACACACACACACACACACACACGCACACACACACACACACACACACACACACACACACTGCCCTGCAGCTGTGTGTGGTAGCGTCCCTCTCCTATTAACCAGGCTGCCTTAGAATCAATAGAAAACATAAAGAGGCTTAATCTTTTCAGGTACTCGGTGCTGATTGCCTATTACACAATAATAACACACCTTGAATCCCATGGACCATGAGAGGGAAAAACACAGTCACCTCATCCACACATTACACACAGCCACAAAGCAGTCACACAGTAAATCTATAGGTTTACAACTGAACAGATGGTGTCAACGGTGGCGCTAGGCCTTTATGAGGGGTGTTAGCTAGCGTGCTAAGAGAAATTCCACCAGAAACAGTAGGATTCAGGGGATATAATTTATCGCCTCATGGAATGATACACTGCTACTGTCTCCTTTTGTAGACTATGGTCTCTAGTGTTCTGGTATGCAGACTTAGGTTATAGAAGTTCCATAGGACTTCTCTCCAAGGCAGAGTAACAGCTGCTGCAGTCTACAACTCCAGTGGAGGACACAGTGGATTACTGGCCTGAGTTCTGGGGTGTGAAGTGAAATAAACACATCCTCCAAACCACACACCATCAAAACCACTTGGAGACAGACGCAGCTTTGCATTTCAACAATCAGCTGCAATAAACATTCAACATTAATGAGCAGTTATGCAGTTTTTTCTTCTCCACATTGACTGATGTCCTGTTGTAAGTCATTAGGTGTTGGGCTGTCAGTCGCTCCTCCAGAAAAGCCCCACTGAATTCCAGTGCTGTGGATGACTGGAGTCTGGTTGTTGACTCTGGCTGTGTTTCTATAAACTGAGCCAGCAGGACAGGTGGAGGATCTGGGAGTCAGGCAAGTCCAGGACTGGAACCAGGGCCACGGACGGACTGGACTCTTCTAGACAGCTTCTTAAACTTTCTTCAAGTCCTGACAGGTAGAGAATGGGAGAGAGATAAGGTGATGAAGGCAAATTAAGACTGAGGAGTAAGTTTCATGAGAACTTTACCTGGTTTTTGGACACTAGGTTCTGTCCCACTGGGGCCATCCCAGGGCAGAAGCTTCACTTAACCCTTCGACCGGGTAACATGGGCCTATTTACAAATTATTGGCATTCTTAAACCCTTGGCAGATTGCAAACCCCCAAATTCAACTCCCTGCAGTGCAGACATATGGTCAGCAAGGACAGAACACAAAGCTACCCCTCCCAAACCTGCACAAAGCCATACACAAGCAAACACACACTGACACAGAAGAAGAAGGGGGGGGCGCAACCCTGCCATGCCCCTTTGGACAATTGAGCAGCTTGTTGGGGCGATCTAGTGGAATGGATCCTTCCTCTGCTCCTGTTGTGCTGGGATGTTAAGAAGCTGTGTTGGGACTGCTGCTCAGCTTTACTGGAGCTGAGAGATGCTGTGTGTGTGTGTGTGTGTGTGTGTGTGGCCGGACTACAGACGGACAGTGGACATGTGAGAATTCATTGAGCATCTCAGAGCCTGGTCTTGATGACAGGCTGTCTATTTAGCAGCAGCCCGCTGGGATGTTGCCTCTTCCCCTCTTCTACTCTGTGCACTAATTGGTCACAAGTGTTCCTGTCTCATGGTTGACTGTCCTCCCTTATTTCTTCTCATTTAACAGCACGTTGGATGGGACTTGGGTGTGGTCACTGTGATCTGGCATGGTCATAATACAGTTAAACATCTGGGAAAGCATACTGTATCACAATCGTTTCTATAAGCGTTGGTCTCTTTACATTCACAATGCCATCTGCCTAATATGAGGCAAGTCAAAATGTAATTCCTGACCAGTTATCTTGAGTCTCAGTGGACAAACACAAACTAGTCCTCTTTCAATAACATCCACTAGTACTGCAGTACTGCTGTCTGACATCTACGTGAACTTGTAGAGAGAGAAATCAGGAGAGAGAGGTTTGAAGAGCAGTTCAGCACAATTTAATAAGCCTCATTCTCTTTCATTTTAAGCACACGCAGCATGCCAAACATCCTTACAAAGAGCCCACACACCCTAATTAGCTAATATGCGCTACAGCTTAAAATGCCCCCACTGAACACAGGCCTTTTTTAGAGGGCATTAAAAGCCTAAATATGTGTTATCAGAGCATGTGGTGCACCCTGGGAAGCAGGATCCTCTGGAGATGGCTAGCTGACAACTGAACGAGCTAGGGAGATCACAGACGGGATGGTTTTTATTAAGAGAAGAAACACACCCTTCATCACACCTTGCTCACTAAGCCTGTTTTATGTCAGGATGTTTTAATCTTTGTACTAACAGATAGGAAATAATTGCACTCTCTCTTTGAGAGTCTCTTTCAGTGTCTGTGTACACAGACATGCCTGCTTATGCATGGATGAGAGACACAAGGGGGGTGAAGGTGACTTGAGTGACCATGCAATTTTGTGTTTTTTTTTTTTTTTTGGTCTATGTGAGTTAAAAGCGAGTAATTAGACAGACCGCTTTGCTCCAATCCCTTTAAATTCTTCTGTAAAATCACCCAAAATCCTATGAGCACTTCCCATCACACATCATCCCCTGGTCTCTCAGCCCCCCTTTGGGCTACATGGGGAGCCCCATTGAGAGGCCCAGTGGACAGAGGCAGTAAGATTCAAAAGCCATCACATTAGCAATGGGATGGAACTAAACCATCTACCCAAGAGGACCAGCCATTATTCTGCTTCACAGCAACACACAGGGAGCTGAAAAGGCTGCTGTTAAATCTCTGTGTTTTCAAAACCAAAGCATTACTAATGCCCACAACACCCTTTTATGTTAAACATCAACAGCCATTTATTGTTTGAACTGATAAATATATAAATATTGTAAGACTAAGTGAATAGAAGAAGGGGTCTCAGTAAAGGTTGCGGTAAAAAGGAGAGAAAAAGGGGATTCCTGTGTGGCATAGCTGATGCCTGCTGGGCTTGTGGGGCTTTTAAGCAGTGGCCAAGGCCCAGAGCCAGTGGTTTTTAGTTGTGCTACACTGACTTCCAAACTGGTCAAATTAACCGGTAAACGAGGTGGTAATTAGCAAGTGCTGGCTCATGAAAATTGTTCATTTAGTCCAAGGAGAATGAACAAAGAGGCTAAGGGGCTGGGTGTGTGCAATGGCGCCACAGAGAAACAGAAAACTTCACCTCACCTTTCTGTAAAGCAGCTATAATCAATAACTATATATTACACACACATGACCACTTGCATGTGAAAGGAGTTGCTGATAATGACAAACCCTCAGAGAATTATCGCACCTCACTGCACTTTTCCTTGGCTCTACAGAGCTTTACAGTGTGTTTTAGCTCAGTTTTGGCGTTGCAGCTCACAACTTTAGTGTTTTGGTTCCGTTTCACTGCACTCAAAGGGCTATTTTCAGAAGCAGCAGCTAGCTGTTTATTAGCGAAAATATATAAAAAAAAAACCAAGCAAACAAAAAAACACTACCTGTCCACCACCAAATAGCAGACAGTTAGCAGCCGGGTGATAATCACACTGGAAAATTTCGCTGTTGCATTTTACTCACTAATGCAAATGTGGCGCTGTATCTGCTCTATGTGTGATTGCAAAACTATTTGCTAGCAAGTTTGGCCTCTAATTGTATAATGTTTCAATGTCGTGTTCCCAAGCCTGTTGTCAAATATCACTTATTGCAGTTTTAAGTATTGGAGGTTCCCTGGTGTTTTATATTTTGAGTATTTATAAGCAAAAAGATCAAAACATTCAGATCAATACCTGCTGTGTAAAATAATGGATTCCCAATAACATTATTTAGTCCCTTCTCTAAAAGCTGAGGTTCTGGTTGAGTTACAAGGGCCTATCTTTGAGGGAACCTTTCTATCGTAAGTAACAAGTTGAGACAAGATGTTTAAAGGTTTCATTTGGAACATATGTCTTGTCTTTCAGCTGTGAATCCTAACGCAAGTAACCGAAGGAGGGGGGGGGTGCGGTCACATTTTGCTCCAGCGTTGTTGTCTGTCTGCTCGCTGACAGCAGCAGTTGCGGGGCTGTGACTGCTAGCGCCAGAGGTGTTACTTTTCTTCCTTTGACTTTTTGGATTCATCACCCAATGAGCATAGGCTGTGACCCATAAAAACGCCTGTGGGTAAGCTCCGAGGGTTTGGCTGTGCGTGCAGGGTAAGGTAACAGAACTCCAGCTCAGTGATGAGTCAGTAAATGGTTTCAGGGAAGCAGCCGCGTACAAGCCGTAATCAAAGACACATACATGTCAAGGGTAAAGATTTAAGTTGATTTTGCTCCGATTAACCAGTGACCCAGTAACACAATTAATGGTTTCTATTAACAACATTTAATATGATACTTTATATAGAAAATCTTTTTTGGTATCTATTGTATTAATTATATTAGAATTTTATATCCAAACTTACATGGGACATTTTAATAATATTCCTCCTAAATCCTCTGACTCTTCTATTGTTGATAATAACAGAAGGAATACATGACATGCATCATATATCATGACAAAATGTTGAATAACAATTATATAAATAGGTAACAAAACAAATAGCACTGTTCGTCTGTCATGTATATCAACGCGTATTCTAAACAGATCAACCTTTTTCCCATTCATCACTGGTAACCATAATTCTATGTCCTCCAGAAGATGAGTTATGTCAAAGCTAAAAATGACAGTAAGATGGCTGGTTTGGCACAGATTCAAAAATGTTAATTGACTGCTTCAGCGATGACTTGACAACTGAGCCCGTGTGATCGATGTGCTCATCGCCCTTTTCCCTCAGAGAGAACATCTTTCAGGATAAAACAAATACCGCTCCACATTTGCCTTGACGAGAACCTCGAATCCTGGGAGCAGTAGATGGTGGCGTATAAAAGTATAATGATGACAAAAGACTGTGCCAGCTGCTTGGGTTACTGTACACAGAGCAGACACAACAAATGACTTACAATAATTAAACACAGGAAGGAGTGGAGATCCTCTGGAGAGACTGCTTCCTAGAATACTTTATGGAGTTTATTTAACCGGTGTCAGCTCAAACTTTCTTTGAAAAGAGAGTGCAGAGAGAGACAGGCTGTCACTTTGTTTTCATTAATACAGTGATGTGAAGCTCAACCTGCCAGAAGAGTGTATCTCAGAAGTGTTGCCTTTAACGGAACAGCTTATTTGGGATAAATCCTCTTAATGAGTGTAAATATTCAATCAATTTAAAGCGTGTGTGTAGTGTCTTGAGTGTCCTGACATTATGACATACCTTTAATAATCTGCTGTGCCAGTGAGTTGCCACACTTGTAAAACACCCGGGCACACAGTGGCACCAGCTCAGCATCCATCTTCTTCATGGCTTTCTTGAATGTAACAGCAACCGCCTCTGTGACATCCTTCACATCGGTGACCTCCAGGTTATCACCGGGCACAGCCAGGGAAAGGGACAGTGAAGCACTACACCTGTCAGCAGACATTACAGTGTGGCACTCCATGGATCCGCACGCCGCCTTTGTAGTCTTCAGACAGGAAGTCCTTTTGGTGATATCATCCTGAATTGCAGTCACATGAAGCTCAACAGCTGCACCCCTGGGTAAGGCAGGTACCACCACGACCAATAATGGAGCAGGTTTGATCTCAGGCTCCCACAACAGGTCCTGCAATGCAGACAGATGGTATTCAAATGAAGTGGCTGGAAAATTATATACTGTGTTGTGCCACACACTACAATCAAATATATGGCCCTCCTGCTGAGATGCATGCTGTGCTCTCTGACCACGAACACCACTCCATCAACATTAAACATTATTGTAAAGAAAATCATAAAAAATTCTACCACACGGCACTAAGACAGGCTTTTTACTTGACAGACTGACAGGCTATCAATTAACGTGAGATTGTGAGGTGACCCTCCGTAATGATGGTGTACAAACAATTCAGAAAGAATCCATAATGCTCACAGCCACCATAAACACAAATGCATTCACTTTGAGCTACGTTTGCTAACATGACAGGTCCTATCCAAGATGACTTCTCACCTCTCTAAGGAGATCATTCACAGCATGTTACGGCCGTTTTCAGCACATACATTCAGTGGAAAACTGCCTCAATCTTATCTCCAGAGCCAAAATCTCTTTATTTTTTTTTCTCCTCCGGACTGAGGGCCATTAGCAGTAACAAAATGTCTTGGAGCAGTGCTACAATGTGGCCCTCTAATAATACTTGGCTGTGGCTTCATCTGCTAATGGGAGAGAAATGAGTGTTTTATATAACCATCGTTTCAGTTGGAGTCGATAGGGCAAAAACACTTAACCCCCTTTTCAATTTGCTGGATCAATTTTCATCCACTTACACCCCACTTTCTAAGTGCAGAATAATAACAGGTTACTTACATTTTATTCTGATATTCACTCACAAAAAAAAAAGAGAAATCATTGACAAGAGCAGACGACGGCCTCTTTGTCCCTTCAACAGACGGCCCGTCATGACCCAGTCTGCCAGATTCACTGAAACAGCACTTACCTTCAGATTAAACTTGAGCAAACGCTTAATTGTGTATCAACAGCTAACCTCTTGCCTTGGAGAGTGAAAAAAAAATTGAAAAAAGCAAGTGTCCTGAATGAGTGTGTGTGCAGGGGTTAGGTTAAGATTTCTTTACTCTGCTGTTTTTGAAGAGGGCAGAGCTTGCAGTGATCAACAATAACAATCACAAGAGCAGAGAACAATAGCCGTGTCAGCACGGACCTCTTAGCATGGCAGACAAAGTGACAGCACACATACGTGTCCCATGCTTTGATAAATGTTATATTAGCACTTCTGGCACAGGCTAGGTATTCTCCTAGAGGGGGCTGCTCATGCACTTGTCAATAGTGATTGAACATGGAACAGAGAGCGGGAACTGGGGAGAGAAGTGACAGGACAGGGGGTCTTGCTCAGCCAGGCTTAAAGGCCACCCTGCAGGCCTTGGGTGCTGAGGTACTATACCCAACTGACTGTCTACAAGGAGATCAGGGGACTCCAGCACTCTGCTCCAGCCTCTGGCAGGGCTTTATTGTCACTGCACAGTTGCCGACTTTTTTGTCAGAGCTGTCGAACAAGGTTACATCAGTTTTCTGTTTGTTTCTTTATTAATGTCGCCAACAAAATGTTACATTAGGTGGGAAGTTTGTTAAGCAGTTCTGTGGAACTAAACGTGCTATCGTGTGTGTGTGTGCATTTCTCTATGTGCATGTGCAAGTTTCAGACTTGACTGTGTTCAGAGCTCTACTACAGTGTGTCCCCCTGCTAGAGGAGTGAGAGGGGAAACACTGGCTGACATCCCTACCTGACCAGAGATCATTTATTAAATTAATCCAATAAAACACAAACTTTGATATATGGTGGAGCTGAGTGCTGGAGTGGCAAGTTGGGAGGGCAGGCGGTGTCTGTAGAGGGCTCCGTAACGCTCTACACCAACCACTTAACACAATCCATCTCATGACTTCATCTCACATCGGTTCCAGGGCATGCAGCCATTCCCCTAGTGCTTTCTCACTCCGTAAGCAGCAGGTAAACGCATGAGTTCTGGATCTGCTGGGCTCAGCTCTCTGCACTTATGAGGTGTGACCTGCCTCTCCTTATGTTTGTTTTCTTTCTCCCCTCTTTCCTCCCTCTAACTCGCGTCCGTGCGCCTGGAGCGTGCGGCGGGTTGGAGGGCCGAGAGGCGTGAAAGCCGAACGGTAAACACGGTAATAAGGAAGTGGTGTAAAGGCGGGGAACAGCAGGGAGCTGATGGGACTGCGCTGCTTAGCCAGTTCCCCTACATTTCCTGCCCAGCGGGACGCCTTCAGCATGTGGCTCTATGTCTCAGCACTTACTGTACTGCTGTCAGTCTGCTATAATATCCCTCCCCATTCACTCGCCTTTCTTAAGATTCCACTCTGAAGCTCGTCAGACAGACTTTGTGAAAATGAAACGTACAGGGTCATGAAATTCTAAGAATGAGGTCATTACATGGCAGAGGCCAGAGTTGCTTCAAAAGTCCCAAGTAAGCAGAAATAAACAAGGCTGAGAGGGTTTTCTGTGGTATGCAGGGAGGAAGAAACTTTCCACACTGCTAATACGTTACCATTAATTTCAATGAATCAAAATGTAAACAAAACCAATCATTTCGTTAAAAAATCTTAAAAATTAACCGATGTTTATGAATGGTGCATATGTAAATGTAGACGTATTTATAGCCTTAATAACTAAAAAAAAAACAAAAAAACATTTGAACCTGCTTAATAATTATTTTTTTGTTTTCAGAACCTGTTATTGCTACACAAAGGGACATCTGTTTAACATTTATTGACTTATCACATCAACATCTCCCTGTTCATCAAACTCTTTGCACACAAACTTGCACGCACAAAGAAAAGCAGGCTCTTTGTGGTTTAATGCACCGTAAATACAATTTCACACTTGTAGAGACTCTAGTATGCTCCCAATTAACCCTGCACGCTTCTTCATCCACCTGATTAGATAAATTATCAACGCACAACAACAACATGGCCCCGTGGCTTCACAGACACGCCAAGCACTGGTGTTTCCATCATAAAAATGCACTTCACAGGTCTGGTGTCTAAAAAATATACTGATAAGTAGACCGGTTATATCTATATAAGAGTATAAGGCTACACTGATGCAACATTTGGATTTCATCTGACATCCATAACTGAATCAGATATTACATGTTGTGCTCATGGTTTCTTTAAAAGCCCAAATGGCATCAGGATACGTTATAACAGTTGCATTCTTTCGGGAGAATTTCATTACTTAACTCTCCAGTAATTATATAACTTTACTAACCGACTCTATACGATGCATTTACCTACTTAATCTGCCATTTTAAATGACCTATTTCATCAAAGATAGCTAAAGATTTAATGAAACAAGTATTAGGTATAACTTACTCATTTAATTTTTAAACATGTTGAATATTAAATTGATATAGTTTTTAGTTCAGTTTAATAAATTACAATGCCAAAACTAAACACTCATATGAGTATGTTCTATAACACACAACAGATTGTTGTGCAGAAAGATGTGACATCACATTATTTCTTTGCATAATTCAATTTCAGTCAGTATTTTACATATTGTCTTGTCTGTTTTATTTTCTCCTTTTTTTTCTCTCTCTCTTTTCTCTGTTTCAGGAACACTTTACAGATTCAGTGTTGAAAAAGGCTTCACAAGTTAGGGTTATTTTACAATTTAGTAAATCAGAATTGTATTTGTGAATTGTATATGAATTGCCTATATGTTTTGATAGATCACCTCATAAAGCTGCCTGTTAGTGAAGCACGACTCTTTTTCCTAATGCTGCTGGAAACTAAGTTATTACTATTCTCTGTGGGAGTTCTGTTATCAGTGTTTGACCTGAGTTAAATATTGCAATTACACCAAGTTCAAATGAGCACCAGTGCTTTGTATAATCCCCACTCCGGGGAGAGAGCATTTCACCAAGTTAAGGATAAAACAGCAGCCCCCACCAAAGCCGCTCTCCCTGTCATCTTCTACTGCGCTTTATGCATCTGCACTTTAAGTTGAAGAGAGGGGCAAGTTTGAGGGCAAAGCCGGGAGGTCGTACCAAGACGATTTGTCTCACAGGTAAACATAGTGTGTGTGTGGAGCAGTGAGGGAAGAGCTCACCCTCTTCACAGGGTGAAAAACCCTGAGCTGTCAATTAGAGCTGCTTAATCTGGGAGTCAGTTGAAAATAAAACGTGGTCTCCTGGTAGAAATCCTGGGTCATGTCAATGAATATTTTTGGTTCTTCTGACACACCACATGGAAGCACAACAGATGGGCGATGTTGTCCATCTTCAGCGACCTCTGACACAGACCTTAACTTGTCACCCCTCCCTAGAAACGCTTAGCCCTTAGTTATACGAACGACCAAATCTACATGCAAAGTTCATACTATACTGTCAGCGCTTTTCAGATTTCTACTTTCACTGTGTGTTACAAGATGGCAAAATGTGTCAAAAAAAAAAAAAAAAACACAAATAGATACCAGCTCAGCAAAGCTTTCAGGATATGACTGCTGGCATTAACATTACACATTTTGAATTTCATATACTGCTTTCCTATTTGAGGAATTGACACAAAGTTGACATCCACTCTGCAGTCTTTAACACCGCTCACCACCACGCAGAGCCACGTGTTGGAGGTGGGCTCCTGCCTCTTTCCCCTAGGGCCTATTCCCATGGCGAGACAGATTACTGTGGGAGGAGAAGGGCTGCCAGGGGAGACTGGTGCCCCTGTTAGACGTATGGAATCAGGGGTTGTAAAATGGGGCGGTGGAATGGAGGGAAGGATGGAGGGAGGTGGCAGGAAAGAGGGGTGGAGAGGGGGATAAGCTGCTCTGAGAGTTGAACGGAGCTCCAAAATGGTGTGTGGGGGCAAAGGATTAGGGAGGCTCTGAGGAAGACATCTGCTTCTGTGCCAAGCTCCACATTATCAAAGACACCAGCGTTTCCCACATCATCAACTTTTCATGAGTGCACTCACTGGTAAATATCAGTCGCAGCGGCTTGGGTCTCAAGGGGGAAGAGAGGGGCGAGGAACTTTCCCTTATTTCACAACAACACAAATCTGAAAGGCCCTTTCTGAAAAACTCGGATACCATAAAAAGTGTCTCTTCTTTTACTTATTCATTGAAGCATGGATTCCACTGTCTTTTCATCCATTAAACATGTGGGTCTAATATCGTATTATAAGAATGATCAATATTTCCTCTGCATCTATAATAAAACAGCCAGATGAAGCTCTCCTCCTTAACCACCTGCATATATTTCATATACAAAAATCTCACTCCACACCGACTGACCTTCTCTTCCTCTGCGGCCTTCAGCATGCTCTCCCAGGCGGCTCTGACGATGGGGATATCTTGATGTCTTGTGGTGTAGCAGTGAGCTTGGACAACATGAGCCAGAGTCAAGCTGCTGATCACAGCCTCCAAAACCTTCTCCACATGGCTGAAGGACCAATGGGCCTGTGTCCTGGTGCCTGCCTTCAACAGCTGCATGGTACATGGGACCAAAGCAATTTGGCCTGCACAGAAAACCGACTCATCCACCTGGAAAAAAAAAGGTAGAAGGGAAACAGAGCGTAAGAACCACTGTTGGCTTTGCAATTGTAAAACCAAGACTTAGAGTCCATAGCCAAGCTAGCAGGATATCAATGTCTCTACCAAATTTCATGGCAATCTATTGCTGTTGAGAGATTTCACTCAAAACCACAAATGCCAACCTCGTGGTGGTGCTAGATGAAAAGTCTGGGTGGAGTACAAACTTATTACTAAGAGAAAAAGTGCCCTTCAAATATTCCAAACATTTATTTGGGAACATTTACATAAATATTTATAGATATTAAATCAAAAATGAAAAATGATCATGGGAACAAAAGTTGCCACTGTCCATTTTTTTGCATTATATTATCAAGACTGGATAATTTATTCATTGAATTTCAAACTCAACAATCTGCAGAGCTTCTGTCTGAACTAGAATGTGTATTTCCTTAGGTAAAAAAAAAAAGAATGTTTAATTAGGCAATTATAAACTTGAACACTGAGTTGCTATTCAATCAGAAAACTAGGTGTAAAAAACAAGTCATCAAACTCCAAAATGAGTTTTAATTATTAAAAAAGAAAAGGAGGATATTCGTCAGTTAGGTGCTATAATCAAATTAACATTAATTATAAGCGTATATTTGAGTAGCAGTGCATTAATTAACAAATTCCACCTCTCCCATTTTTCAGCATCTTATCACCAACAATTTTCATTTCACAGTTCTTGTGAAGCCTGCCAATGTATCTCTGTGCCACCAGTGTTATTTATGAGCGTAATTAACTATGTGATAATAAGCTCAATTCTCCGTTAAATACCTCAAGCTTCTTGTATAATGACACCCCGAAGAAAATCTATCTGTTTAATGCAGAGAGACGAGTAGGGATGAGGAGCGGCATTAAGGAGGTCAGGTCTTCAGAGACCCTGTTTGAAGTTGGATGGCATTAGTGCCGGACACTAGCTGCTGGTCAATGCAAATACATGCTGGTGACATGTTGATAATTGCTGGCCTGTGCAGGGACCCCGGAGCACATGCATATGTCCAGGGAGGATCAAGGAAGCCTGAATCAACTGATACATGGCTCGAGACGAGATACGCTACTGATGAGTAAAGACACTGCGAGAGGTGTCGTGTTTCACAGTGAGGCTACCAGGATTAAACCACAGGTAGCAACCCCTAAACCAAACTTCCTCTCCCACTCATTTCAAACAAACCCTTTATTTCCCTAACTTGGGTCACTTTGAGTGACTCACTAAAGCCCACACAGATGGTGGCAGGCCATGACACAACTAGTTCAAAGGAGGAACTGAGTGCAGAATATTTACACTCTCTGAAGTGTATCAAATCTGTCTTTGACGGGACGGGAGCGGAACAAGACGCTAGCCACGCAGCGGTTTAGCTCGAGGGTGGACATGGTCGTGGCTATTTCCATAATCAGATGGGTTCGCCATGATCCCCAGCTCCTGGGTTCACTTGTCAACTGTGATAAATCTTCAGCTTCCATCTCTGCTGCTGCAAATTACAGGGACAGTGCGTGAGACAAGAGATGGAGTGAAGACGAGAAAGAGGATGACGAGTGAGAGTGATAAGGCCCTCGCTGCTTTCAACCAGTTGGATCAATCACTGGATCATTTACCTGCAAGCATGATCTGCCCGAGAGCCTGCGTTACTACGTCTGCCTCACATAAAAGCCAGATTCCCACACATCAACAGCAAATTGTCATTGGCATTCCATTTATGAGCCATCAAATGCCATCATATTAACTCCAACAAAGAACGGCTCCATCAGGTTGGACGGATGGCCAGAATCTTTTAACAAGCTTGTCCCCGTGAAAAGAGCGAGCTCCATTTTGAATTCATAAAGACCAGCTACCATTTGTCGATTTGAATATCAAAAGGGACTAGCGTGGGGCCCCTTGACTGTTAAAGGGAGACTCCCATAGCTTCTACCAAGCAGGTGTGTGATGATCAATTATTAAGGATCCCACTCTGGTTACTCTTAGTGGGAGGTGGAATTGGGGATTTGGGGGTTTGCGGCTGTGGGGGCACATCTTTCTGTAGTGAACCTGGATGGGGGAGAGACAGTGGAGAAGGGAGAGCGAATACTATTTACATAAAATTAACAGTTCAAAAGAATGAGTTCACACACCAATCAAACTTGTTAATTGACTGTCAATGGTGTGTCCCTGAATATACAACACAACTACATTATTCATCTTAGGCCTTGACAGGGAAGACAGTCCAATTTGCATGGGCGTTCTAAACGTGATCAACAACCACAATGCCACATGCATTTTTAATAGGCCGGAGATGGGACCCTTCAATATTCATAAGGGTCAAACAATTGCATATGACATTAAACTTTCTATAACAAGGTAAGTATTTTTCAAATGCTAGCCCTAGCAGCCTAAATGGCCCACAGAGAAAAGGGAAGATACGCTGTCTTACAGTGTTCACAGTGAATCAATACAACATGTCAATGCTGGTTTATTTCTGTTCTTCTGTTTCTTAATAATATTTGATATTTGCAGCCATAATTCAAAAGGTTTTCAGATGTTTCACCTTTTATAAAGAGACTGTTAAGGCAAAAAATTACTATTTTTTATTATATCCTAGAAGGGTTTTTTTTAATCATAGGAAACATGATGAGTGTGCAATCATGATTATTATCAAAGCTGTATCTCAATATCAATATTTGATGATAATTGAGTTACATGTACGAGGTGATTTAAGATTAGTCAATTGGTCCAAAGTTTGTTTGCTTTTCCTCTTTTTTCATGTGTCAGATCTCATGTTTCATATTTCAGAATAAAACTTATCATTCTAAAAAATCCTGATAATAAAAGATTGACTTTGACGGACATTTCAGAATAATTTCTTAACAGTATCAAAGCCAAACAAGCTTCCAATTAGCTCAACAACTGAAAAGACAACAACACAAGCTTTATTTTTATATTAACTAACCTGTGTTTTGCCTTTGTGCTTTATTGACCTTTACTTCATGGCTAAAACACCATCATTTTTCGAATAAACCCAATGACATGCCAAAAGGTCACCAACCTCAAAGACATCCTCTCTCCATCTCTGTGAGCTCCTGACAGTAACATATATGTAAATGTACTCAGGAAGCGCCTGTCTGTGTCAGCTTCCAGCCCTTAACGGTGTCTCATTTCAGGCTGGTGTGTCTGAGGTGTTTCTAATTGCAGTTTTTGTCAAAGAGCTCCCAGAGATGACCAGACAGTGCTAGACTATATTCACATTGGTGTTGGAGCCCTCTGGGCTCCCATCCTGTTGAGGACGTCTCCAAGTGTCATTAGCAGAGCGTTGGAATGGTACAGATGAACCGGGCTGAGCCTGGATAAAATGACCTGGTATTGACGAACAGTCAGGTTTTTCTGCCTGGTTCCAAGGACAGAGAGAGGTGGAAAACTGCTCCACCGCTCCTATCAGATATGCTAATGGCCACATTTCTCCCCATTGAGACCTCATGCATAATTTAACCAGGAAAATGATAATACAAAATGTGTAAAATAGGTTAGATTAATATGGTGTAACTTTTCCTTTATGCAAGGACACATGTAACCAAGCTAAAGGGGTAATGGCAGTACAGTATCAGCTACAGGGTGGGTAATTACATGCAAAATGTAATTAATATTTGTGATATGTCCGTCCATGGAGAGATTCTAACACTGTTACAAATTGTTGTTAATTTACATCAAAATGTCAACTTAGAATACCTGCAACATAATATATTTCCATCTTTAAGGTCTGATATTTATTCTATGAGATTCCTTCTAATTTATTAACCAATCTTTATGTTTAGTATTGTTTTCTTATTGGTTTTGTTATTTGTTATTCAGACTAAATGTAGAGCGCACTGGACTTGATTCAAATCAGATTTTAAAGTAGAGTGAACTGACACACAAACACTGTAGGCAACACACATAAACAAGTGGTCAGTGCATGCCAGCGAGCTCCTTCAGTACAGTTAGTATCATAAGCTTTGTGTCTAAAAGTTTACAAATCATACCGAACCAAAAAAAAAAAAAAAAATTGATTGCATAGTCTGGAACTGTACTGAAATAGTAGCTAGCTTTTTAACACCAGAACCTCTGTCAGTAGCCTCGATGACATATACAGTATGTCCTGCAGTAGACCTTACATGCCAGATCCAAAGATCATAAAGAACAGGGCTCATCTGTGAAACAGATTTCAGTTTTTCTTGCATTATACTAGTTAGAATGTGACAATGGGAATACATAACACATTCTGAAACGGATTTTTCTTTCTCATGTTTCAGGTGAAACACCAGGATGATCAGCCTAGAGGGCCACATCCTTTGTGAGGACATCCAGCCAGTTTTTCCATCAGGTCTTTTCTACTTACTACACCTTCAATCTTCAGTAGCAATACAATGCTGCATACACCCTGAGATTCATTTAAAGGTTAGGTGCTTACATCTTTCAGCTGTTACTGTGTGCTCACAGTGCCACAGAGTATTTTGAGGGCCTTGTGCTCCTTGAGTTATACTGTACCTCACAGCTCACATGCAAGCTGCTCATAACATTTGATTTCTGGAGCTTGTTAACTAACCTCTTCTGACACTTATCGGGGCAGAGGCAAACGACTTCTGTCACTGCTCCATGTTTTTGGGTAAATCATCATTGAATTTATATACTGTATGGATTTATAGATGACAATGTCTAACTCCAACATCATGTCTAACATCAATTACACCAGTAAAAGACAGTGCTGTTGATGCAAGAATACACATTGATAAGAGAATGATCTCACACCAACTATGAAGAAACACACACGGTTCATGAGGATAAATCCTGAGAGAGGCGCAGAGTCTGGGTGAGACAAAGTTCTGTCAAAACAGACAAGGAAAGTCATCCACAAACAGATGACATCAGTCAACCATTGTGTTTCCAGTTTTCTAAAGAAACTAATGGACATTGAGTGGGACTTTATGTAAGTCAGTGAACCCAGACTTTCACACACACTCACTCTCTTCAGGTAGTCACAAAGTCATTCACTAAGTCATTCACTCACTCACTCACTCACTCACTCTCTCTCTCTCTCTCTCTCTCTCTCTCTCTCTCTCTGTCATTTCCCCAGTCAGTCTTAATCACTGACTGACTCACTTGCTCACTGTCTAGGTGCTTCACTCCCACTATGTCGCTCATCTATTAACTCATACAGTCCTTCCAAATACACATAGTTTTGTTTTTTATGATTTTGCTATTTTATGTTTATTTGTGTTCCCTGTTTAATGTTTAGGCAGACTGTGCCACTTCTTCTTTTTTTAAAAAAGCTTTTTGAAAGTTTTCAAAGGTTTAATAAAGAGAGGCATGGTTTGAGAAGACACTTTGAAGCTGTATTATTTGTCTTAAAATTGAAACTCAGTTTCAAAGAGATTATTTGCTATTAAAACATTGTATTTCATAGTAAGACTGCCAAGGAGTAATTTATCAAATCACAAGGTTCAGAAAAATCTTTTTCAATAGCTTATACAGCAGCACATAGAATATATGCAAAGCAGATTATTGTAAAAAAAAAAAAAAAAAAACCTCTTGTGAAAAAGTGCACATACACAGTGGTAAACTGTAAATCTTTCCGTCAGTATTTTACTGTAATAGTATAAAATAACGTCTTTACACTGTATTTACAAAGAAGGACACAACGCAACCCTGCTGCTAGTTCTTTATGTAACTTATTAAGTAAAATATTTGACAGTGTACATGTTTGCAGAGTTGGTTACATCCTCACCATGGAGTGCGTAGGGTAAATAAGTTTTTCAGTTTTTCATTTTCAGGGCACTTTGTCAGAGCTTTCAAACTGACAGCTAAAACTTTTCAAGACTGATGTGTGTAAGTAGCACTACAGCAGATTCAAACCCAGGATGTACGCGATCTAAAACTTAATTTGATATACAAACTATACTTAAATGGGACAAATTTCTTTCACTTTTAATCCCATATGGAACATTCTTAATATATGTGACAAATTTCCAAATTTCTGCCTTCACTCTTTTTTCTCTTTAGTAATTTTTCTCTTTTCTTGAATATTTCAGGGTTGGAAAATAGCTCAAGATAGTTCAAAATGTGGGGATCAAAAAAAAAAAAAAACTGAGGTTGAAGTTTTGTTGAATGTATTTAAGTGCATATATTATTTCTGCGTTTTGTTGGGGATTTGATATGCAACGACTGTTTAATCCTTGTGTGGTGGATGGCAGTTTGTCAGGGATGTGTGCTGTGATTTCATCTTGAACTGGCTTCAAGTCTGTGGGGCTCTTTCAGCATTAGTGCATTCAAAGCAGATCACGTCTGGGAGTGGGAAATGATAAGAGATGGGCTCATGTTGTGCTGCGCCCCGAGGAAATCCTGCCTCTTCTGACACCTCATTTCTACAAATACAAACCTTTCAGGAGAACCACAACCTCTCCCCTCTACAGAATCTCTCCCCATGTTAGGCTTCTCATTTAAGGCTTCATGGGAAGAAGGAGGGAGATATTTGCCTTTTTTATTCCCTCCTATTTTTTTTTCTACTATCTCTATTTTTTTTTCTTCCTGTTTGTGCTCCAGTTTGAGCCTAACCCCTGTATGCTCAACTGTCACACAAAATCAGTGTTACTTAAATGGCGACATAAATAGCTGTATGAAGTGCACAAAGAAAGGCAAGTATAGGGCATTTCTGAATGCATTCTCTTAGGTCTAAAACTGCACATTTATTCAGAAAACTAAACCATAAGCATATGTTCAAAACAGATGGTTATTATGCTGACAAATTTAGCAGAATACTCAAGATTACACAACTATAATGAGCCATTGTTGAGGCAACGTGTGGTCAGTCTGAGCCAGGGACACTGGCCTTTCCCCAACCCCCCACCTTCTGTAAGCTTATGTGTATTTTTCTATTGTGCCTGTATGTCTGCCCTCGACATGCCCATTCCCTAGACACTGAACCGTGTGGAAGAGTAACACTGTCATGTCAGCTCTGGTCAACTTTATGCTGGTCAGGAGCTGCCGCTCAGTACTATAACCAAGGTCAGGGGAGCCTGACTGCTGGATGCTGAGGGACACATCTGAATGCCAACAGGCATGAAAAATGAATAAACAAATATATCTTCCCATGATCATCAAAAAAAGATTTTTACAACATCATAAGGTTAGTTTTGATAAAATTCTGATATGGTTGTTGTGTTTTGTTCTTTTATAAATTTGCTGTTGCTTTAATAGTGTTAAAATGAAGAAATAAGATCAAATAAAACATAACAAATACTCAAAGCTGATGTAATAAAATTGTCCGCTGCTGTGGAGTGCTGTGCCACACCAGAGCTGGGCAGTGGATGAAGAGTGATGGAGGGGCATGGTTTTTCATTGCGTTAGGCAAAATGCCCTGCTGCCTTCAACTGTCCCGACCTCACATTTTTTGACAAATTGGTTGTGAGGCTTTTACGACTGATGCACATATCGCAAAAATCATTTCTGCCAAGCTTCCTCTATGACCTGCCCGTGGGACATGACAAGCCCCTCCACGCATCGCTCTATCAAACCGAATCTTTCCAGGACAATGCAAATTATGACAAATTCCATCATCCTGCATTATGCGCTTTCCTGCTAATCTCCCTAATTCGAGAGAATCGGGGAGGGTCTCGCTGTTTCAGCTGAGGGGCATGTTGTCTGATTGAATGATGCTGAAACTGCAACACTCAACCCCCGTTCTCTCTCTCTTCCCAGCTGTGACCATCTCATCTCTTCTGTCTTTTCATATTTTTCTTTTATTTGAAGCTACATCTCTCAGTCTGGCTGGTAATAGAAGCACTAACTTAACCTGGGCATAAAAGAATTATGTCAACATAAAGTGCCGTGGCACAACCATTACAGTGTAACTGTCAGTTGTGGTGAAGTTGAGTAAGTCTGTGTGTGATATGAAGGATAGAACCACAGTGTAAAATGTCTACTGTGGAAAAGACAGTGTGAATGTCTACAACAAATCAGCCTGTGACCCAGCGATACGAAGTTGCTGGTTCAGAGAGATTACTCTGCGTCCACATCCAAAACTTCGACTTAAACACACTCATCCACACACACACACACACACACACACACACACACACACACACCCTCTCTTCCCTGCCCTGTTCATTGACTTGTAACATGTAGTTCAGTATTCACAAATAAAAGATGAATAACAGCCAAACAAATACTGAAAGACAGAACAAACAAGACAGTGCAGAAAATGCCAAGGAGAGCAAAAGGGACATGTAGTTCATTCTCGTCTCAACAGATGGCAGTATGTCTGCATTACAAGGGCAGCTGGAGTGTCAGCAAACCTGTACATACAAAGTCCATTCAATCCATGGACAGGCAGGCTAGACAGCACTGAAATCTCCTCGGAATTTATTTTTCCTTTTTTTAAATTTTTTTTTATTTTCCAAGTGAAAATGCTTGCAAAAAAATCCCAAGTATGGATGTAAAAGTAGGAATAAATTATAAAAACAGTATAAAAACTGTTTGGGGATTTCATTGCAACATCTACACCAGTGTATTTATTTTTAATCAATAAATACCAAAAAAAATCCAATCAACCTGTAAAAAGTGTCAATAATAGATTAATAGTAAAAATTTTAAAAGAAAGATTATCAATCTAGGAAATATTTGCTTACATCTACGTTGGAATTATTAACAGTGTTATTTTACTGAAAATATGCACCAGGGGTAATAATATTCTCACCATAGCAAACTGATAAAATACAATTTGCTGCAAATGTACTGGATCTCTACTGAAAAATATAGCAAATATTAACATTTTTTGTCAGTGCATCAAATTCAACTCAATAAATTTTGACATGTGGAAAATATTGTGTACTCTATATTATATTGGATGAACTCTTACCCTGAACATCTCAACTTCATTACATTACCTAGACTCGCGGGGCCTGACATTCCCTTACATAATAAATCAATAATATCAATAATAAATATATATTAAAAGTGAACATGCTTATATGTCCTCAGAAAAAAACAGGAGGCTGTATATTATTCATCTGCAGCAGTTTTTACCTCAGTAAAGCGTGCTCTGATGACAATGGCATTTGAAAAATGAATGACCCAGGTTAAAAGTTACTACTCAGAAGAATTGCTCCATGGGATATTTATGATGAAGCGAGTGGCCAAAAGTAAATGGAACGTAAACGCTAACTCTTTTCTGAGGCATCTGTAGTCGTGCCGGGGAGAAAAATCATCTTAATAAATGAAGATAAAAAGGCAATCCTAGCACACACTGTTGCATGTGGATGCAATAGTCATTGTTGTGCAACTGTGTCATTGTGTGCAACTTATGGAATCGCAGAAATATATGAGAGCATAATAATTATAAAAATCATCTATAATAGCGGTTTCCTAAAATACACAATCTGCTGCATACTGCTGCACATAATAGCCAGCAGGTGAATCTGCTGCTGTAACAAGCCATTACTAACGGCCTCTCCGTCTGGATTGGTGACAATTAGTGTTATAAACCCTCATTGGTAACATATCACTCATGTGGTGTTCTATGCAAACAAATTGTTAATAAAATGTTAGACAATTTTATTCAATTCTGTTAATGGCTATACAACAAAAATAGGAAAGCATAATGTTGTTGTTTTTTTTTTTTTATTGTGTCTATTTCCATAAGTCAAATTAAATTATTTTTCTGCAAGATTCCTGTAATGTTTGTGCGTCCACTATTTTGGATAAAAGATTCTGTGTATGAGTAAAATGTAACATTTGCTTATGCTGGTCTGTATTACTTCCTGTATGTCACCACACTAGCATGTGTGGGTGCTGGCCCCCGTATTGTTCACTCTGTATTTGCCAAATGCGTATATTTCACAAGGAGCATCTTCCAGACCCTCCCTATCTGTGTGTTTTTGTGTGCATGTGTGTGTGTGTGTGTATTGTGTGTTTACTGTGTGTGCGTGAGTGTGTGTCGGCCCTGTCAGCTATGCCCTCTCGTCACTGCAGGGGGAAGCAACACACCCGGGCAGCTCTGAATATAGTGGCTAGTTACCATAGTAATGGGATGGTCATACGTCTCTCCTCTCTTAGACAGTGATGGGAGTGGACAGGACACGCCGCTATGCTTTTTATCTATGCATTTGCTATTCAGTTATTTCATTCCGCAAATAAAAAGCCAAGCCAACCCACCTCTTCCTTTTTTCAGAATTCAAATAGAGGGGTGAAATGGGAAGTAAATAGTTGGATATGGGGTAATAATTCACACATGGGACTACAAATAATTGATGTGTTTTGACTGAGTGTTTGTGATTGCAATTGTAATAGCGCAAGTGTCTTGGCAGATATCTGCGGTGGTGGGATCTTTATATGACGCTTTTCAGATGCCTTCTTGATGTCTCTGAACCATTCACCCCTCCACTACTCGTCAGCAGTGACAAAGTGAGAAGCAAACAAGCACACACAGACAGACACACAGACACACACACACACATACGCACACGCACACGCACACACACGCACGCACACGCACACGCACACACACACACACACACACACACACACACACACACACACACACACACACACACACACACACACACATGTGGTTCTCTCAAATTAAAAAGCTGTGTCTACCATTTATCAAATAAAATCATATTCATACATGACTACTGATTACATTAATCTACATTCCATTAAAGGTTCTTGTTAATTCTACCCATGTAGTCACAAAAACCAGACCTGTGTCTCTTGAAGCTTCCCATGCGTTTAAGGATGGTCAAGTGGTGCATGTCCACCTGTGTGCACATGTACACACACACACACACACACACATACACATACACATACACATACACATACACACACACACACACAAAATGGATACAGACATATATTTATATGCACAGCTCCACATCATTTCGCACGTCTGGTGTGTACATTTTGTGCACACTTATGTGAATGAGGAAGTGGGATGATGGCTGTGGCTATCCTGTCTCTGCTTCCCATGGCTTGTTGACATGAACCAAGGCAGTCAGGCACCAATAATACATGAAGAGCTGTTCAAAGGCAATTAGGATCAGTTGTCAGGGCCGGGCCCATTAATGAGTGGGAGTGTGGCAGGGGCCGGGGCAGAGGCACAGTGCCGGCGTAGGTGACCGCCTGAGAGCCGATGCACTCTGACAGATCCAGTCCTTCCCCTGTCCTCGCCTGGTACAAGCTGATACCAGCCTGTGCCCACGTGGTGCTGCAGCAGCAGCAGCAGCAGAGCAAGATAATGTAACAAAGAACGCACTGACTCCTGAAAATGACTACTGCCATGGCAGGTCAGCCTCTATGCGGTCACGGCAGGAGAGAAAGGGGGGAAGTAGGGCACATGGGATATGGTTGGAAAGAACATAATTACCTCTGCTGCCATCTACCACTTCCCATAAAACTGCCCCCTCATCAGATTAAAAACATGGTCTAATTTGGCCTTTCACATACATGAAGCAAGAGTGCCCAGACCCCAACCAATAGCTCAAGCACTGTCCCAGCACGGAGCTATGACCATGTGTCAAAACAGATATGTGTCTTGCAATGTGGAGCTGTATTAAAGGAGGGGGAGGATGTTGGATGAACCTGTTCCCATGTTTGCTTATATGATTGTACTGAAGAGTATGCATACATGCCATGGGTATACAGGCCTGCACTCAAGCAAACATCTGTCAACAAACGTTTAGATATGAATCTATTGAAGGTATGAGATAATGAGTACATTCAATTGCCTGCTTTGTTTGTCTTTGCATACATCTCTATCTATTTGCATGTCACTGAATGTGTTTTGAATGCCGTATACCTGTCCTATCAGTCATGAGTGTGTTACAGTGAATCACCTGTGACTCATTCTAATGACCCAACCAGTTTACCTTGTCATACAACCACAAAGAGCACACAGGTGTGTGCGCACGTGTGTGTGTGTGTGTGTGTGTCTTTGTAAGACCTGGCCTCGGGGCATACAGCCGACATGCCACTGTGGTAAGGTCTTCCTGGGTTTGATCAGTGTGTTTCATGTGTGTCCGGTTCAAGTGAAGACAGTTGACCCCGGTGTTTGGGTAGGATGAGTAAAGTCTACAGAGACCGACTCTGGTGATCTTCAGAGACAGGAACTGAATCAAATGCTCGCAGGGGAAAGGCTCTGAGGGGAAGCCTGACTGTCAGTCAAAACCTTTCTGACTCTCTCCAGACAAAAGGTTCGACTCATTGCACACAATTCAGGCATTCAGGAAAGGAAGCAGTCAGCCCATTCTACTTGTGCCTTCGGTGAAATGAAAAGAAAAAACAAACCTGTGTTAACATCCTCCGCTGCAGCTAGGAGCAAGTAACTACACGTGCTGAAGAGCGCCGTAGTTTTGAGTAGCTTTCAATCTCACGACTGCTCAAACTGCTGAGCCTTCAAGACCTCATTTTTCCCCGACTCAATTACTCAACAACTGTTCTCCTCCTGGCCCCTCCCCTTCCACCGTGCCTCATCTCCCCTCCTCCTTGGTTGGAAGTGATCATTTGTTCTTTTATTAAAGTTGATAACATCCCTTGCATTGTCTGAGTGTGCACGCTAGAGAACCGCCCCTACTATTCTAGCCTCCAGCGTTTCGTATTATTGGTGCATTATTTCACGCATGCCCTCCTCTTTTATCAAGCGCTTTTGAAGTAATGTTAATAGACTAGAAAATTGAGACATTTATGAAGTATGGGCCGTGTTTATGAAAAAATCCATAAAGTATGACAGCGGAGAGGTGAGATAAAAGCAAGGTTTTAATAGATTATGGCAAACAGGGGAGAGGCGTCAGATGCTGACAGGCACCTCCTCCGAGATCCCTCATATTTTATGGGATTAATTTTGTTGTATTAGAAATGAAGTTAAATGTCCTAATTAATCTGTTCGTGCTGCATGAATACCTCCCTGAACGCAGATGCACGCACACACACTGTTTTTTGGCTAATTACTCTTCTGTGGTAATTGAGGTAGATATATTCTCTAGATGCAGGCTGAGGAAGTTTGGGGAGGTGAGGGGGGGTGTTTGATGTGGTGGTGGTGGTGGTGGTGGTGGTGGT
>NW_019525061.1:185625-193337 GCF_002814215.2 Seriola lalandi dorsalis | reverse complement strand
GATGGGGGTCGCTGAATTGTGCAAGTTGGCTCTTTTACAGTAGTGAAACATTCTGGGTGAGAACAACAAACCATAAAACTGAAGCACTTAGCTTAATTTCAGCTATTCATCACAAAAAAATTTTTGCTTTCTCACCCGCCACACTAGCTCATATTCAGCTGTCAGCCCTTTGATTATTCACCAGGCATACTGGTGTGTCTCCTATCTTCACAAACACATCTTGTACTATTTGTTCTCCCACAACATTTCTAATGAAAAACACCATAATACATTTATATGTTAATTCTAAAATACAGATGAGGAATGATATCGCCAAACATTTATATCTTGAGGGGTGATCTGCCACCTCTCTCAGTCCGGCCAAAGTGTCACAACAACTTCTATGTTTCAATTGAGGGATTTTTATAACAAGTCGTCCCTGTCTCTATCCTAAAATGCCTTAAAAATCATCTTTGACACCTTGTTGGCTGAAATAAACCAAACCAAAAAAGGGTTCAAACAAGCAAAAGAAACTTTCCTCTTTTTGGTGCTACATGGGTGGCCCAACCTCACGGTGTCTCGGCCTGACCTCTGAACTCTTCATCAAGAGGGTGGGACAAAGTTCAGCTCATTGTTTTAAGATACTTAGACTCTTGTAAGAAGATTACTCAAATTCTCACACCCGCCTCAGTACGCTCCTCCCTTTGACGTTAATTGGCAGCGTCAGATCCACTTCCCTCCTGATGCCTCGCGGTCCACTTTGACAATTTTCAAAATCCAATGCAAATCCTATCGCAGGCTTGCGCAAGAAGGCCTTCCGCAATATTGACTGTCACTCACAATTAGGGGAATGAGGCAAGGGGTTAGTGTTCACCAGCAACCTGAGGCTAGCGCAGTCAGCTCCCCAAACACAGCCCGCAGAATCTGATCAGTGAGTATAATTTCCCGGCAAATATCCCAGGGGTGAGCCACTTACCTTAACAAGAAAGAGGAGATGTTTAACAACCATTCAACTGATAGTCAGTCTGCTCAAACCCGGTTTGGCTATTGTGTTTGCGTCTGTAAATGTAGATCCAAAGGGAACATGACGGACACGGCAGCATGAACTTACGGAGATGTGGAAAATACTTACTACAGTTTCAGACTTCAGCTGTTAACTCTGACTTTAGTAAATGATGGGTTAATTTTTTCCATCTGGCAACTCATAAGCGTAATAGATTGTTATTAGTACAAATGGAATATTGCTGGCTAAAGAAACAGGCCGATACTCTTTTTTTCCCTGCTCTTATACTAATGCAACAGAATTGTTTAAAAGCTCCTTCTAACAAACAACAGACAGAAAATGTAATAAGTTTTATTTCTTTTAAAAGCACACCATTACTTGGCTTTTGTTGTAATGAGAGAATTTGTTTAAAAACTGGATGTCTGGGGTCGTCTCTTGTTTTTAATGAATTGATTGATGCAATAACAGAGTGACATTTCTTATATCTTAATTAGATTATGCAAATTGTGTCCAAAACAATGAAAGCTAAATTTTCTATTAGATCTCTGCGAAATAAGACAGCAAAACAAAACAATTAGTGGCAAGAACTTTGATGTTACCAGACTCACAAATAACATTACACGACATGAGATAAATACTATAGCGAACGCAACCGCTGCGCACATGTCAATCAGGTATGGAACAAATTGAAACGATGTAAAAACAAAGCATAAATGAAATCATCCTTTTTGTCTTTATAGCTTGAGGCTTTCACCTAAACTACCACGATATTATACATTAACATAAAATACACAGAGAGGCCCCCTGCTTTGACATCATAAAGGTTAACTAATTCTTTAAATCAAGACAGATCTGAATCTGTCAGTCTGCCAGGCCGAGTCGACATTCAGTCAGCTTGCCATTCCCGAGAGCTGAAGCTGAGAGACATGACAAGCCAGGCAGACAGATGAATAGAAGGATGGAGTTTGAAGATCCAGCATCCATCACATGCCAATCCCGAATGCCGTTTCTCTCTTACCTACACCACTACCACCCTTCATGGTGGAGGCTTACTGTGGTCAAATCCTGCAGGGCCCGAGTGCCACGTTCTGTCAGTAGCCATGTGCTCTCTCTCAAACCACTGGACACTTGTCAGAATGAATACACTGGTCACAATGAAGCTGGATATTGATCAGTTTGTGGCTATATTGGCCATACATGCACCACAGAGGAACTAGGTTTTCTCTAATTAACAAGAAAGTGAATAACTCATCAAAGGGCACTATCATTTGCTATTTATTTCCTCCGCTGAGTCGTAACTCACCGCCCCTTCAAAGAACTCATCACAAAAACACCTCTGCTACACAAAAATAATTACATCATCTGGACATAATTAAGAACACAGATTCATCCTTTAATCATTTCAAGTTTAACCTAACCCCCCTCTTCCAACCCACTTGTATAGCTGGATCCTGCTTTTAATTACTAATTCTTTTCCACAGACAGTGAACGTGGAGAGCTCCAGGTTATTTGGTCTCAGACAGCAGCTTTTCAGTCTCTGTTGTTGCCAGAGCCCTGTCGCCATGGTGTTACACGGCAACAGTCACCAAGGAAAATTGTCATTAAGACGGATTCATGGTACTGGTGAGAGGAGGGGTGGCACCGCATGCTTGCTCACAGCACGGGGGTAATTGTATCAATATGTAAAAATCTCTGACTGTACTGAAGAGTTGTTAATACATTTTTGATCAAATTAAGTCATTGTAGCGTGGAGGAGGAGCAGACACACTGAGAGACGACGCAGGGGTCATATGAAGCTCTGTGCACAGCTCTGAGAAAGCAAACTCCTCTCATTGTTTTCTCAGACGGCTTTGGATATGAATGATCATTAGAAGGATGAGAGATTAAACTGTTTTCCAGATGCAATAGCACATGCCCACAGCTGACTTCAATTTCATGTCTCAATGAGACTCCATTGAGGAAATCAAACACTGCTGGCATGTTAAAAGCAAACCTGACTCTGTAGGTTACAGCTCAGGAATCCAAACTGCACAAGATCCTCTGAGCACCAATGACACACTGGTGAGATATGCCGTCAAGCTCGAAACGAATAGCTAATCCACACATGTTCTCACTCATAGACGGATTTGGCTGCAGGATCAAGGACAGTGTGGAGGAGATGGACACTATCCTTGTTGACAGTACCTTGACAAGTGTAATCCCATACAATACACACTGGGTAAACAAAACACCAAGCCAACCGTGCAACCACGGCCCACACTTCCTCTGCTCTGCCTTTGAATTCCACATTCTTTCTGGTTTTTAAACAATATGAAAGAAGTTCAATTCCTAGCTTTACAAACAAGTGCAAAAATGGATACATACTGCCCACTATAATGGGGATACATATTTACATGTACACACAAAAGTAGTACTGAGAACAAACTATGAAACAAAACAACAATCACATGCATCTGCATGCAAAAGCGGAGAAAACTGCACATACTGCACGTAATCTGAGACAGTTCAGTTGCTTTGTAAGAGTCAAGCAGAACAAAGTGTCATAAGAACCAGCAGACAGATTCATCATTCTTCATATTAATCCTTGGTATTCCTGCATTAATCCCTTACTTACCTTCCCAAAGCGATACTCTGATTTGCTTTGCCAACAATGAGACAAAAGAAAATAATTTTCCTTGTTTTCTGCTTGATCACTCCAGAAAAGGGCCGAAGGATTCAGAGGGAGGTGTTTCATTATCATTGCAATAAGCAGTCAAGTCGGGAATGTGAAGGTGCAAATAAATAATAATAATAATAATAATGATGATAGGAACTGATGAACTACTGGAAAATCATACAACAGGCTTAAAAGTAAAGGATATTTTTTTAACACTACATTAATGCTAAATTAATTGATTAATGGGATTTAAAACATTCTCTGACAACATATTGTCAATTGAGTATCTTTTGATTTCTTTGACGGTTTGTCAGACAAAATAAGTAATTTGAAGACATCACTTTTGGCTCTGGCGACATATAATGGGCATTTGTCAATACTTTTAGACATTGTATAAACTGAAGCACGGATCGGTTAATCCCAAAACCAATTGATGGATTACCTGATGATGGAAATTATTGTTAGCTGCAGCTCTACATGGCAAAATCAGGCTCATTCAAGCATTTGCTTTCCTTTCTGCCTGCCATCAGTTTCAAACTGTCAGCACCTCTCCCTGTTGTGGAGCTTTGAGTCTTACCCTGAGGGCCTGGCTGTAGGGACCAATGTTGGCTGGGGCCCAGTGGGACAGGCTCTGGACATGCAGGGCCTCTCTCTGGTGGAAGCAGCCTTCCTGCAGGGGCTCAGTCCAGTCATGGAGCAGACAGTCCATCAGCATCAGCTGACCAGCAGGCAAAGGAGTCTGGACACACACCCTTCAAGAACGAGGGAAAAAGTGGCTGTAGCAATAACTCAAATTAGGAATAAAAATCCTGTAGAGCAGTAAATGTTTGTGAGCTTTTCCATAACAAAGACAACAGACAGGCAAATGCCTGTATGTGTGTTTGCTTTTACCTGGCTGGAGGGTTTATGCCAAAGTGTTTCTTATAAACCGTGTTGAGTGGACCAAAGTCGTCCATGCTGCTCACATACAGATGAACCAGGATAATGTCCTTAATCTTCCAGCCTCTGCTGTCCAACTCACCTGGACACAGGCAAGACATTATAAATGACTACAGTGTAACATAAATATCACGAACATACCATGCCTCACCTTGGTAAACGTTTTGTTTATCACATAATAAAACTAGCAGAAAAGGCAGTACATGCCAGATGAAATCCAAATTTAGCACATTTACATGGGAAGATTTATTTGTGACCAAAAGAGGAGCACTAGTACATCCTTGCAACTGGTTCTTTGAGACCCATCATTCTGGATTACCTCTAAAACGTTATTCATTTTGTGTATATTTGTATTTAGGTATATTTAATAGCAGTTTGGGACCATGTTAACTCAGTATTGTTTAAACTTCCAGGTTTACGGCTGTGGTTTACTCACAGATAAAGCCAATCAGTTCATACAGTCGTTTGTACGCTATAACCATTAAGAGGTGGATAGTTAACGAAAGTTTTTTTTTCTTGACATTGAAGTCCATTGAGGCTGCTTTAAAGTGGTAATGGTGTTTGTCCCCTCTTATAAAGCACAGTCTAACACAGCACGTGTGCACATCGCAGGCTTTGGATGCAAACGCAGGCGCAAAGGGCTCAAAGCGAAGCCGCTCTCCCTACAATCATTTGAAAGAGCTTCAAGTTTGTTTTTCCTTTGCCAACACCAGCGTCTCAGTCTACTTCGCCCTCATACAAAGAGGTTGTTCATTAAATATTAACTTGTTTAATATTGTCTCTGCACTGTGAAGGCTGTTCAGCCGAGCACCACGATAAACATTAAATATGCTTTTCATCTTTCGCTCCTCTTTCTCCATCAAAAAGGGAGAAAGAGGAAAAAAAGAAGACTGAGATACACTGTAAAAGCGTGCACTTTTAAACTTCTGCAGGGCAAACACGCTAACCCACCCAACATGACTTGACTTCACTGTGTGTGTGTGTGTGTGTGTGTGTGTGTGTGTGTGTGTGTGTGTTTAAAATGAAGCCTGGTTTGGGTTAATTTAAAATGCTTGTCCTTGTTTGGTGGCCAACTCACTATCGCATTCTTGTGACGGATGAAGCCTCTGACACACAGGGTTTTGCCTGCTGGGTTGACAAGCACTTTTGAATAAGGAACGACTTTTCAAGCTCTGCCACACCTCCTTGTGTGTGTTTAGCTAACACAGCAAGGAGAAAGAAAGACACTCAAGGGACAAAGAAGTTTTCCCCATATGATTTTTTCCATTGCTTTTTGAGGGCTGAAGTACAGTAAGCCCCTGCAGAACCTGTTTCTCTGAGCCGCTTTAATCACCCCTGGACAAAGGAATTCTATATCACCCCCCCTCGATTCCTATCAAAGATGTAATTTTTATTTGATCTTAGAAAACATGGCATATTAAAGGTTAGTTTACTTGTGTGTGTCGCTCTGTGTGCTTTTCGCTTAGGTGATTTCAGAGAGGCAAAAAAATCATTTTCTAGTAGACCCTTGTGTTTTTCCTGAGTGTAGAGATATTTAAAAGCATGTCCACAGTTGTTGTACACCGTGTTCTACGTAAGTGTTCACTCTCTTCTACTTGCTCTCTCTTTCTCACACTTTCCCTTACTTTGCAGCTGTATGAAAGCTGCAGATGTCTGGCCCTGGATCCCAGGGTCTTGGCTCTGAAGGCCGTTGATGCCAGAGATCCACTGATAGCCTCGAGAGCTTCTGGCCGAGCAGGATGGAGCGAGATCTGCAAGAAGAGATGCGACGAAATGATGAAGAAGAGAGTTCACAAGTGCTTTACTCAGTCAGCACCATCAGTTTGGTTAGTCCAATGTTTATAATGCTTGATCAAGACTTTCAGGACATGAAAAATAAGTATGTTGTATCAAATTTCTCTTCATTTATAACCAGGACAGATACTGTATGAGTGGGAACTCGTGCATATGTGGTTTATGTCGAAGGAGAAACGAATTCAGAGACTGTCACAAATACACTTCTGAAATGACGGCTCCTTGTCAAACAATCACTCAAAAATACCAGTATAATGATGCTGGCCGCGTGACACAGATTCAGCGAACGCTCACCACACACAGATATCATTTGACACACACATACATGCATACACACACACACACACACACACACACACACACACACACACACACACACACACACACACACACAAAATACACACTCACGCATGCATGTCTCACAACAAATGAATCTCACCGTGGCCCTGCTGACAACTAAGGTCAAAATTTGATGTAAATTCTTGCTGGTTGTCTTCAGCTTGATCAGCATATTCCACCTCCTCAGTCATCTTGTCAATGGCGCTCTGGCAAGGACAACTACCATGGGGCAAAGCTCTCGCCACCACATCCTGCAATAAAGCACCACAGGGAATACATCAGGCCAAACGCCCACCAAAGAGCGCTGAGCCTTTTGCAAAGACAGACAAAACGCTGTATAATTAGCCAACCTTTTCAAATACCCCACCAAGCGGGCTGTGTTTGTCAGTCTTTCATGACAAGGGCCCAGACACACATAACTTCAAGGTGAATGAATACAAAAACAACATGCTAACATATTCGTGGCTCGGGCGAATAGGGAGCGGTGTTTTCTGATACTGTAGATTCAATCACGCTGGCTGTCATTCAAAACTCATGACTGGATGGGTGAGACACGTTTTGGATTTCACCAGTTTTTTTTCTCCTTTGTGTTTTTACTTACACCACACTCTGCTACTTCTTTAAATAACAAATCATTACCATCCTCTAAGGCATACATATTACCTGCCAAATCCTGCTGGGGCGTCACACATTTAAATACATATTTCATATTTCCTCAACGCCCCCCCCCCCTCACCCTGCCCAAGCCTCATTCACCCCACTCATCTGCTGTCAACTGCATTAGGCCATATGATAATCAAATTAATTATACTTCAGCCCCTCTCTCCTGGCCAGCATGAAAAATAGCTTGACTAGCATTAACGGAGGGCAAATGATGGTGGTCCATCCCCACCCCCTGAGCCCGGTGCAGTTTCCTCTAGTGCTGGTGTCACCGCAGATCTGTCACCCTGACGAGAAGAGCTTCAGAAGGCTGAACCAGGGCAGGTTCTCCCCTGGTTGCCT
>NW_019525061.1:143453-185605 GCF_002814215.2 Seriola lalandi dorsalis | reverse complement strand
CACCCCTCTTCCCTCTCCCTTCCCCACCCCTTGCAGACCCTGGATCTCCCTGCTCTTCCCCCAGAAACCTAGGGGTGGCTGTGGGAGCGCGCGTGTGTTTGTGCGATGGGGGTGGGAGCAGCAGCGTGGGGAGTGAAAAAATATATAGCTGTAGGGAGTGAGGCTGCAGGGTCACGGAGGTTGTGGGATGGGGGTATGTTTTTTGTCCGTAACAGTCCCAGCCCCCACCCAACACGCAGACACACACACACACACACACACACACACACACACACACAGATACAAGGCTGCAAACAAGAACACACACTCTCTTGCACATATACAAATACAAAACACATTACCGTGTGATGTGCAAAGAAACACACGTGCAAATCACATGCTTTTACCCTGGAGACATGTTGATCTACAGGCGAGCGCCATCCCTCAGTGTAACCCTTATACTCTCCACTCGCTGCAACAAAAACAACGGCATACGAGCAGCACTTCCTGTCGCCAGCAACACTCATCAGCCAGTAGGTGTCTTATTAAACCAGACAATTTGAACAAGAGTAATTAAAAGTACACATAAATGAGGTCAATGTCAATCCATCACATTATTTGTTTGTTTTTTTTTTTTTTTTTTTTTACAAATAATTTAACCATGCTCAAGTTTTCTGCTCTTGCAAGGAAAGTCAAATGTTTCTAAGTGTCACCCCTCCAGTCTGCGAGGCCTCATTCAGCTCCTTCTAATATACCGAAAGCCATTTCCTACTGCCTCTCTGCAACCCCCGCCTGGGTACGCTAAGCCAGCTACCTGAATGCAAAGCGCCTTAATGTGAGCAGACATGTTTATTAAGCTGGGCCTAGTTTCAGGCTGCAGTGAATATTGCAGACGTCAAAGTAGGCCATGTGGGGCTAGAGGAGAGAGAGCGAGGGATGAAGGGAGAGACCGAGAGCAAGAGAGTGCGGGAGAGAGATTGGCCCTCTGGAGGCTGATCTGAACCCTGCCCTGCAGTGCTGTGTTTCTCTTCTCCTCGACAAAGTTGTCAGACACCAAAGGGTTTTGTTCTTGTATTTGTTTTGCCCTCAGAGTGGTTTTAAAGTAATCAACCCAAAGCAACTCAAACTTTTGTTGTAAAATTATTGATTCAGCATTGAACGGCATTGATCTTATTTGTCAAAACAAGTTGCACTCATGGATTCTTTCAGAAGTTTGACTCACACTGTCTTTGTTCTCGGTGTGCATCTCGGTGAAGCGCAAGTAGCCAACTGGAGCAAAGGCATCTGCTGAGTGGATCACTGTCTCCGCTGCATCGCTGCACAAACACACAAAAACTTCCATATATTCTTGGCAAAACACAACTTCCCAAAGTTAATGCATCCACATGCAGTGAAACTTGTAATGAACACAAATAATTTATTGATTCACTCACATAACGATTTTCTTTTTGAAGAGAGGACAATCAAGAGTGAAGGTTTCATATTCGCCTCCTTCTCCACAAATATGGACTCCATACTTCTGGGAGAGCTACTCGTGAAACAAAACAACTCATTCAAATTCCCACATTTTTCTGCATTTCATTTAAACACAATAAAGGTAATTGAAAAGTTTTATATTGCTAGTCTCCATGTTCAGTTTAAAGCTTATCAAACTTTTCTAACACTAGTTTAAGAGAAAAATACCAAAATCAATCGCAACACCGGTAAAACCAGTAAATGTACAAGAAAGTGACTGGTGTGACTGTGATTTGCTTACAGTAAATCACTGAAAGTACTGCACTGAGAATATAATCACTCTGAAACTAAAAGTTAAAGTGAAAGAAAAATACAGACTGGTGACAAATTGAGGGAAAAACCAACATCAAGTGTCTTAGTCACATGCTGGGCCACCACAAGCTGTCTGAACAGCTTCAATGCTCATGGGCACTGATTCTGCAAGTGATGGAACACCAGTCCTCCAAAAGATATTTCCTCATTTGGTGTTCTGACAACGGAGGTGAAGAGCGCTGTCCAACACATCAGTCCCATAGCTGTTCAACTGGGTTAAGATCTGGTGTCTGGTGCCATTCAGTGACCTCTCGTGACCTATGGACACGCACGGGCATTGTTGGATTTTTTTCCTTTAATTTGTCCCCGGTCTGTATGTGTCACTGTAGTATTAAGCTTTGAATTTATATTGCAGTTAAAGACGTCTTAAAACTTTGGACGACTTTGAACTTCAACGTCGGGCAACCTGACTGTATGCAAATGATTCACACGTAGACGTACACAGAAGTATTGCAATAAAGAGTTTAGAATGGCGGTAGCGTATCTACCAGTCTGTGACCTGTTTCAGATAAGGCTCCATGTCAGCCAGAGGTTTTCCTAAGTGCTTCTCTGGATCCAGGCCTGGCACCCACGTGGGAAATATGCACGAAGACAGAAATACACACACAAACGCCATTCCACATGGACACACGTATGGAAATAAAGAGGGAGGGAGAGAGAGAGAAAAAGAGAGAGAGAGAGAGAGGTCTAATCAACAACAAAGAACATTGATTGAAGATGACAGGCAGGGAGGTTTATGGGCAGTCGCACAAACACACACGTAAACCTGCACCCTGGATCTATTTGTTTGACTTTGCAAGTAGTGTACACAGATCTCTCCGGGTAAGGGCAACAGTTTTCAATTGCTGGCCGCAGACACCCCCCCCCACGCCCGCCGCCCCCTCATCTAGTTCCCTTTGAGAACATAAACTCTGGAAAGAGATCTTGTTTATTTGCCTTTTCCCTCCCCTTCCCCTGAAATGGTGCATGGAAGTGACTCACAGGCATGGGAGAGAAAAGAAGGAGGGGAAGAGAACGGTGGAGGATAGCTTTGTATGCATACCCAGTGGTGGCACACTCCTAAAATACAAGCTCACTGGCCCTCACTCCCCACACAAACCCCCCCCCCCCCCAAAAAAAAAACACGAGTAACCAACCAACAGCCTGCATATAGCATATTATCAGGAATAAAAGGGTGCACTTAAACGGTGAACACGTTCTTCAGGTTGTTGAGCACTGGATGGTTTTTAATCCTTTGTGACACTAAATCCTGATTTTGTCTGCCAGGCGCCTGTTCCTGATGGCACCACGGTGAACTCCATCTCACCCCTGTAAACAACTCCTTTCACAAAGAAAGTGCAGCCTACATTTTCCTACTGTACATTCTTCTGTGTTCCAACAAAAAAAAAAAAAAAAAACAAAAGCCAGGTGCTTTCTGCAAAGAATGAAACAATAATAACGTAAGAGGACATGAATGTAAAATTTAAAATTTTAGGAAATTCCAAACCATGTAGTTATATATATATATATATAAAAGTGTTATTGAAAAATAAGAAGTACATCTTAATGGTCACTGGCAGTGGACCACCTCATTCTTCAACATTTTCCATTGTCTCTTTCTGTGGCTGCCTAGTACTTGATTGACATAATCACTAACAAGTTACTGATGACCTACACGGAGTGATGTGCAGTTGTGACAGTAATGCCATCGCAATAAAAAATTTTTTTGCTGAATTGTCCCTAATAATTTCTCAGAAAATCTAATATAGCTCCTCTATTCCGAGGCATCACACGGTCCTGTTCATCAGCACGTTCATGTGTTTAATTAAAGGAACAAAGTTAATCGTAATGTGAGAATCTCTCTTTTCTCATGGCCTGACAGCCTCAAAGGTTAATGTGTCATCCGTGGGCCCCCATGGGGAGCTATGGACGGGAGACGAGAGGGAAGGGGAGAGGAGAAGTGAAGGAAGGACGTCGCATCCCATCCTGAGTTCATCTTAATCCCAGCTGTGTCTCTCCTCCGGGCCCCAGTGGTCCAGCACTACAGGGGAGAGACGAAGGGCCACAGTGGAGGCGGGGAGGGGAGGGGAGGGTGGAGGGAATGTGGAGGGAGAGAATGAGCAGGCCCTTATTCTCTTCCCAGGGGATCTGTGGTCTTAATTAGTGTGAGAATATCTAATCTCGACATCCTCTCATCTTAACCCTGCCACAAAGGTAATAAGGAAGGAGAAGAAGAAGAAAAAAAAGCATTAAAATTCAATCCCATTTAAATATCCTCTTTAATTAGTCATGCCTTTTAACAAATTTTAATAATTGGCTCCAAATTGCTGAGGGGATGCCACGTTTTTTAATATGTTCATTAACTTCCCTGCTCTTAAATAATATATGATACATGATTTGATATTTACAAGGAGGGAAGAGGACGATGGAAATCGAGGAGGACAGGAGTGAGTGATAAAACGACACAAAGATGGCATTAATGTGGAAGCATTTCTCCCAAGACCACTTAGCACTTGTATGAGTGTTTTCTTAATTGATGTTCCTGACTGACTTCAGGTTACTGGAACCATTTGGAAATGGGGATAGGTGGAATGAGCTTGCATTTGTACAATACATGCTTTGAGAAGTCTTTGAGTGGCCACTGGTGTGAGCCCTCAGCGATATAACACCACTCATTTACATGATCTTCACATCTCTGTCTCCTCTGAACCTGTTTTACAACTTGACCTAAACCCAATTACCTAACCTCATTATGCCACATTAAACCCAAATAAGCCCACTAGAAGCTGCCATTAGTCTGCCGCCAGAGACAGTAAGACCGCTCCTTGGAGAGAGAGGAGCTTCCCTAAGAGAGACCGAGAGGAATGTCTCTCCTTTAAAAGGGCTTTTTACCTCGTATTATCCCATAAAACTCCAATTAAATTCACTGAACTTTAAAACCAGGGAGTCCAGTAATGAGGGAGAACATTTTTTAAAAAACCTTGTCGACATTAAAGGGGCTGAAATTGGAGAGGAATAAAAAGTTTACCAGGAAACCAGGAGCCATTTAGACAATCAAGTTCGTTTTTTATACTGATGTATGAAAAATGGGAAAAACCTGAAATGAATTTTACGCACAACTTTATAAGACACAATAATAAGTTCACCATAAAGCAGATAGCTTGAAATAACAAGTGAAATCTGGAAAAGCCTTTGATTGTGTTCAAAAATTCACTTTTTAAACGAAATTCTTGGACCAAAAGGCAAAGTTCTCAGATGAAAAAAAACATATTTTCCTTCTGAACTTACTAGAACAGAATATACTACTTTCACTTTTACCCTTAAAGACGTCAATGGCAATTATTTTCCAGAGCACACTTTTGCACTAATTCTTTTTAACGATCATGATCGGCCTTTTCCCACCTTGAGGACGTTGATTAATGTAAACCCACAGCAGCGAGTTACCTAACCAATCGAAACTGCGTGTGATTTTGCTTACTGAGTCTAATGCTAAATTAAAAGCCAGGAGATTGTAGATACTGTCTGAGCTGAGCTGAGCGCAGTATCGCAGACATCCGCGGGTTGTCTTAAGATCTGGCGTGCCAGCTGACAGCTCGGCTTTAATCCCTGCCTTCAGAGAGAAAAGGCAGAGAAAATTGGATTCATGATGTGTAACATTTTAGCCTTTAAATGGATGAAATAAGCATCTCCTCCCTAGTAGGTGAGCGGCATCAGCCTTTAAACAACGCTCTCAAAGACCCCCGCCAAAACAATGGCTGTTCACTATCACCTAATCTTTGCAAGAGAGAGAGAGAGACAGAGAAATACAGAACGGAAAGGAAGAAAGAAGGGGAAGGAGGCGGCACCGTACAAAGGATGATAAGATTAAGGTTATATGTGAAATTTGTCAGGCTCTTATCTGAAATTCAGTGTCTGTGAACAGAATAATAGGCCGTGTGAATTGTGTAGCAATCACATCAAGATGAAATCTTTTCAGTCCAACCAATCAAATGGGAGAAACTGAGGGTATTGCAAACACATTGAACTGGACAAAATTAACATTTATTTATAACAACAACAACAACATAAATAAGTTATGGGGCATTTACACAAAGGTCCAATGTATGTTGGGTATGCTAAAACTATTAAGGGCTATTTCAGCTGAACCTTGACCCCTATCCTGACTGTTTAAAAACATCAGTTTGGTTGAATTGCCAAGAGAACGTCATGATCAGTGGCTAACAGGGCTGGTGGGTTAAATGGTTTTAGGACATAACTTAGTGATTTTGTGTACATTTTCTTGCTGTGGGATAGCAAATGTTATTCATTTTCATTAAAAAGCAAGGGATAAGAGCAAAGAGGAGTTTAAAGTGCTGACAAACTTGTTGCATGTCACCCCCCCATCTTTCTGTCCCTTTATTTCCAGTCATCTTAAAGGCAAAAAACGGCCAAAAAATACTTAAAACTAGATGGACACTCAGGGAGCACGGACCTCCACTGAGGCCAATGTCAAAACAAAGTGTACAACAGACTTCAAAGAAAAAAAATTAAAATTCATAGTAAATGATCTGCCCCAGAATTTAAAGGGCTCTTCCCTGACCCCTGACCCCTGCCCCCTAAAAAAAAAACCAAAGCAACAAAACAAGTAATAAAAAAAACATAAATGCAGGTAAAGGGATTTCTTTAATAAAGACGAAAATTAATGGATTCAGCGACATCAGAATCCATTAATTAAAGGCTAGTCAACTGACAGAAAATTAATTGGCAATTAATTAGCAAATATTGTGTCTGATAGAGTCCGAATCCTGATCATCATCCTCTAATCTTATAAACATGTCGTCTTGTTTTGTTGCCTTGTATTGTTTCTTTAAATGTGCTTTGACACTACAGCTCCAACATTCCTCAACATACGGTAGGTAACTGAAAAAAAAAAAAAAAAAACAGGTTGTATATGTATTTCGTTCAGGGAGTTAGTAACAATAAGAAAGATTTGATTTGATTTTCCCATTCACTGTCTTCCACACTAAAACGATGGTCAGTAAAAATTCTACAGTGTCTTTAAACATTAATTGTCCTATAAGTATATATTAAATTATATTCGATGTCCTCATGTGGGTGAGGTGGTCGGTGAAAGCAGATTGGTGACTCAAATTCCCTTCTTCACAGCACAGAGGCTACGTTCACGTGAAGGGTGAAAGATCATTCAGTGATAAAAGGTTTTCCGGCAGACAGAACCTTGATTTCACACATGCCAATTATCTCTGAAGCTGAGGACCAATTAACTGCTGAACCTGTGCCCCCATATACACCTGCCCCAATCAATCAATTAACTAATTACATGAATATTTAATTCTAGCTTGCGGAATCGCCAATTATCACAGTTAGTTCAAGAGATATTGCATTATAAGGCGACAGTTCCCCAACAAAAATATGCATTTCCTTTTTCAGAGAAATGCGTTTTTGCTAATTAGATGCTTTTTCTGACATTCATAGGCTTAGACTTAGATAGCTGAACTTACTTCACTATATGCAATTTGGAATCTTCAAAGACTAAAATCTTCTTTCTCTCTTTTGTGGTTTTAGCCTGCCATCAGCACGCAAATGAACGCTTTTAGAGAATTCACTTAGAGGATCATCCTGCAATTGGACAGCTGTCTTTTCACTACAGGGATTTGTCATCAAGGAATATATCCTCCCTTAAGAAAGAGAGAAAGTTTTTTTTTTTTCCTCTTTATCCATTCACCGCTAATTTCCACTTATATTTCTTAGCACCTAATGAAGGATATTAATCTTGAATGACTTCTTTCTATTCACAGCCCATTAAAACCCATTTTAGAATATCATAAGCTGTTTTGACTGTCAGTTCAGATGCAGACTTAACCTTTGCCCTGTGAAAGTTGTGGGGTTTTTTTTTCTCCTCATGAGGTCTGCACAAGTAAATCCCTCCAAATCTCTTTCTTATGCTCTCACACATAGACACACAAACACCAAAGGCCACCAGGTACGCCCTGCTGTCACCCAATCTCCCCTAAACAGCACACCTCACTGCTCAGAACTGCTTCCACCAAAGCTGCAATTATATGTGTGCTGCCTAAAATGCCTTGGGCGCTTGCACCCCCATTCAATTCTCTCCTTTCTAATTACCACTGCCTTGGGACAGGTGAGGAGTCAGGGCTGATAAGATCTTTTCTTTTTACCTGTAGCCAAAACACACATGCACACAAACTAGCACAAACACCTACAGAAGGGAGGCCAAGATACACACTCCAAGGCACCTGAGGTGATTTTCCTTTCTAATTATAATCTTCCAAAAAATGCTGAGAATTTGCTTTTAGACGAGGTTGTGTTAAGAGTAGAAAGCTTGGCGGAGGTATCTGGGCTACAGGGTGACTGAGGTCTTTAAGGTGTGGCATTTTCTCTAGACGTACATTATAACAAAAGGGTAACTTGACATTATAATTGGTCAATAAACATTAAGACTGAGATCTTATCTGGTTGCAAGTGGAAATGAAAATTAATTTTGGCTGATAAACAATAATTATAATACCACAGACGACAAATAGAAAATATGGGAAACATGGATTCTGACATCATCTCTGCTCTGACGGGCATGTGACAAGTTATATTGTATATTACCAAAAAGGCCTTTATCATGAACCATTAAAAATGACGAATGGGCCCAGCAAATAAAGCACCAAAGATAAATGGCTTGACATGTGCATTTCATGAGAGGTTATTTGAGCAGTGTTGAAAGAGATGCAGAATAACCCAAACGCAGCGCTCAGCTCTGCGGGTCATCAGTCAGCCGCGGACCCCTTTTCAATTGATTGCTACCAAAGGTGACAACAAGCACTTAACAGCACGTAAACAATGTCTACATGATGATCTATCGGCATGAGCAGTTTGAGAGTAAAAAGAACCATTTGTTGCCGTAATTATCATTTTTCACTGGCACCGTCAAAGGACATCCAGCTGCACTGTCAAGTAGATACAGGTAGGGATCTTAACATCATGTACCAGAGAAAAGAAAAAGAAAACTTTTTTTTCTTTTACTCTCTCCTGTTATGCAGTAATCCGATCTTCCTGTCCTCGGGCTCCAAAACAGGCAGACAGAGAGCAGGTGACACCACATTAACCTCTTCCCTCAATGCTGAAGCAGTAGAAAAACGTAAATGAGAGATACCAGATTCTAATCTTCGCTTCACGGACCATGTATTCTGAGTTATGCATAAGCAGAGAATGCAGTGTTTCTCACACACAATGACGACATGTGTCGCTTATTGACAGCTTGCATTAATGTGCGGGGTAATCACCTGTGATTATTTCTCAACTGCCAACCGCCCCTCCTTCCTCCACCCACCCACCTACCCAATACCACTGTGCACTTCCCTCACACCTCCTCCCTCTGTGCTTCTTATCTTTTCATATTGTTCTCTACTTCAATACCTTCGCCGCTGGCACAAGTCTCAACACCGCTGCTAAGCCACAGATTAATGATTAGGGCATTACTCTGCTTGTCTCTCTTTTTTTCTCCCGGGTTCCACCTCCCTCTCGCCTCCTCCTATTCCACACTTATCCAAATTCTGTCCCCTTCAAGCCACGTGCCAAACACTACTTTACCAACACGGCACCATCATGAGAGAGTGAAAAGAGAGTAAGAAGGGTGACCAGAAGGGAGGAGACATCAGACTGCTCACCAGCTGCTTGAGACACAAAAGAGTGACACACAAACTCACCGAAGGCGGCCACTTTGATGAGGATAGCATGGAGGTCAGATGATATCATCTCAGAGAGCAGGGACTCTTGGTCTCGGCGCCACAGGTAGGCCAGGGGCTGCAAACCTAGCCGCAAACATCTGAGGAACCGGTGAATGGGGGAAAAAAGAGAAAGAGGGAAAAAAAAGGAGTGCAGTAGGTTGCAGAAACAGAAGGAGATGCAAAGCGGTTAATATTGAATATTTGCCAGCTACGCCAGAACTTCAAAGCCAACAAGGCTGGGCATTTGCAGGAAGGCTGCCACCCTGATAGGCCCCACAGCGCATGTTCCCACCTGCCACCATTGCCGGTGGCTTTATTCAAGGAGGAGACAAACACAAAAAAAACTCAATTTTAAGCTGGGGCTTGTCTGTTGCATAAACTCACAAGAAACACACACATCCACAGCAGGTAACTGGAGCCAAAAATGTCTGTACAACAAATGTCTGAGATGTTTATGTCTGTATGTGCATCTAGCGTGTATAAGGGGAAACAATAGCTGACTGACAGCAGGATTTGTTAATAAGAGGGGAGCTTTAGTGCAGCAATATGTCCAGTCTGTGTCAGTTTAGGACAACGGAGAACAAAGAGAGAGGACTAACAACAGAAGAAAAAGAAACAACGAAAGAGAATAAAACAAGAAAAAGTACAAGAAATACATACTGGCATCTGTGTCGCAAGGAAACCATCTAATCTTGAATAAGTCTGTTGTGTTTCACCCCTTATGGAAATGTGCGTTTTTTTATATTAACAAACTCATGCCTATTATGAAACTATCAGTTTCATTCCTTTTCTTGAAATCATTGTTCCATAAAAACAGAGCCACGCCATAAAATCAAAGCTAGTCTAAATAAAATGGCATAAACAAAACTCAGTGTGTATATGTGTGTGTGTGTTATGTGTTTAAACAAAACTCAGTCCAAGTTTGGAACACACAGTGACTGCAGAGGATGTACTCCTTTCCTTCAGCGGACCACAGAGTGCGCGTCAGTGTCGGCCTGCACGCAGCGTCTGTGTGTGTGTGTGTGTGTGTGTGTGTATTTAGATAGAAAGTGAGTTCTGCAACATGAATGCACGTGTGTGTTTGACTTACACATTTTCCACACGGACCCTCTGGTAATCGGAGAGAATGGCCCCCACAGACACTGCCTCGACACCCTCCTTTTCCTGTGGGGAGGGAGGGGGAGACATGGAGCAAAGATTTCTGGCCTTTTCCATTATACAGCGGGTGCAGAGTGCACTGTAACGGCAACATGATGTCATCGTCCCAGGAGGCCAAATACTCTTTGCTCAAACTACAATGCTAACCCAAAGTGTTATCTGAACAAAACCACACAAACACATGCTAACATATACACACACAGACTGAAACAGACAAAGAAGGCAGATTGCTGGCGGCTTCTTCCTTTCACTGAACCGCAGTCCTGTGGGGATGTTTATACTCTGGTCGTATCAAGGCCTTTATGGTCCAGCCCATATCCCCCGGAGGGTTTGCGTACATGGCTTTTGTGAGTGAACTGTGAGTGTTCAGTGGGAGTGTGTGACTGGAGAAACCCAGCACCACTAAAGGCACTTCCTGGGCCTTATCAGCAGAGATGAGTGTGCGTCTGGCCGTAGCTTCCATCCTCTCCACACCCGGCTGGAAGAGTGGAACCGCAGTGACAACTGGAAGTATCAGCGGAGCATTGTGTCTGTGAGTGGCGCGTATCTTTAATATTGCTGAGGGCTAATCTAATTGCCTTTCATATCATATTCATATTTCAGAAACTGTGAGACGACTGTGCACTCGAGAGATACTGACACAGCCTTGAGAAGCGCTCAATCTTCTCTCACGAAAACAGGCTTGATCCGGAGTGACACACACACAAACAAACACACGCGTGTGCAAGCCGGGGCTGCATGCTCACCCACATACATACAAACATACCCCTCTTTCTCCAGCTCTGTGCCCCTCCCCTACAGACACACACCTGCAGATTCATTAGAACATTACATGGGCTGTAATTAGAATGAGAGGCAAGGGTAGAGCCAGTGGAGGGATGCACAAGTCTCCAGTAAATTACCTTGTAGCCATTATCAATTTCCCTGGCTACTGGTCCTTAAGATAACCCCCACCCCTCCTTCTCCCTGTGGTCCCTTCCTGCAATTTTTCTCTGCCTGATAAACATGCTGATTAAAGCGAACAGCGTGTAAACCTTTGATACTTTCCTAAATGAAATCCATGCCCTGCCTGGGGCCTGGCGCTGAGCTGCAACGCACTGTGCCTCACACGCACGCACACACACACACACACGCACGCACATACACACACACACACCTCCACGTAGGCGTGCCAGCTAATCAGATAAAGGATGTGCTCTCTGTGTGGATGCATGTATGTGTGCGGTGTTTACGCCGCAGCAAAGGATGTGAGGTATAAAGGCGAAGCTAAACACATACACAGCTAGAATTTAACTCTTTGACCTAAAGTTAAACACCAAGAGATCTTAAGAATTTGGAACTCGGTGCTCAAGTTTAAATATCTCTCCAACATGTCCAACACTGGAATATACATTATAGTCAATTCTGCTTCCCAGTGACAGTAATTAAGTCGGACTGATAACATTTCAGCCCAGCACAGACCCAAGGGGGCTGCAGGCGGTGTCATGTAATTCTAGGTAAGCCTCAGGGCTGGCACTCTATTCTAATACAATGATAACCTTTTCCCTAAATACAATTGTCACTTCCTAAAGAGGCAAATTAGGAGGTAAAGAGTGGGATAAGCAGAGACAGAGGAAAAGAGATAGGAATGAGAGTGTTGAAGGAGAGCGCCACATCAACACCAATTTGGTCGCTTGGCTTTAAACTTGACAGGACCAGACTTAGCCTGACAGAAGCAGAGAGCATCAGAGCAAGAGCGAGAAACATCCTCCTCTTGTGTTTTTGTGTCTCTGTCTCCCTCTGTCTGGTTTGTCTCCGCAGGAAAACTGTTGTAGGTACTTGCGTCTGTGAGGTTCAATTCAGTCTCGACCAATGAAACGGCTTGTCTTCTCACCGGCTCTCATTACATGACATCGTGTGGCCTTATAATATCCAGGCATACTAGCCACTAATGATAACACGAGACAAATTTCTCACACATCCTCTTGTTTTCAGTGGAGGCTCTAGCTACGAGACCTTTTGGCAAATAGCTTTGGAAAATGGTTATTTTTGGATACGGTTGTGTTTTTGTCGCTATTATGGCTATCACCAGGAGACAGGCAGGAATGAGGGGGGAGCTAATGCTGCTCTGGACGTGATTTTACAAATTCTAGACATACTTTCTCATCCTCTGTGGGAAAGGTAGGATAAATTATTGTGAAGCAGGGGTATATGTATGTATAAATCTGAATTGCTGGATATTATGGGAATTGTTCCATGTGTATTCATGCTGCCATAAAAAATACAAACTTTGATTTTATGGTAGCTGAAAAATTTATCAAAATGGTTTATAGTGAGAACACCTGACAAAGCGACAAGGTAGCTCATGAAGCACAGTATAATAATAAATAATAATAAAATCTTTATGAGAGCTATCTGGCTAAACGATGTTTTGACTACATTAGAGGTGGGATCCGGGTAAGAAGCTAACATAATGATAAATCAAGGCAGAGGTCATCAGGACTCCTGTGACCCACAAACCACTTTTCTTTCTTCATGACTGTTGGCACAAGATCCGAAGAAAGAGCTCCCTCCCTTCCCTAATTCCACATCGCTTTTCTTTTTTTTCTTTTTTTTTTCAACATTTAATGACCCTAGTTCATTAAAGGAAGCTTCACCTGATCCAGGACTCAAGGCCCTGTATTAACTCATGCCCAGAGCGGGACTAATTCTGGCGTGATGTTGTGCAACAGCGCAACTCCCTCGCAGCCCCATCTGAGGCAGACTAAACAAAGGCCTGGCCTGGCTTCCCCTTGTCCTCTCCGGCAGGCAGAAAAGCTATTAATGAGGATCTATGGCCCAGAGCAATGGAAACCCTCAGTCCCCCCAGCCATGTCCATCAGGGTACTTAGCCCCATGCAGTCATTAACTTCTGTTACTAATTGTCAAATTCATTAAACTAATCCTTCCCCCACATCCGGATGTCTCCCGTGGAAATGGATGGAGAGGGCTGAGTTATTAAGATGTCAGCTGTGGGGAAGATTAAGGCCAGCAGACATGCTCTACAAAGAAACGATACGGCCATTAAACTCTATATCAAGGTAGTGTGTGTGATATACTTTGTAATTATATACACATTCATCTTGGTAACGGAGTTAAAGAGTGGTTCGAATGTATTCACAGTCACAGACATGCCTTCAGTCAAGATATGCATCTGTCCCGAAGATACATACAATACACAACAATCATAAAGCGAAGAATCGGGCTGGAGAATGCAGCTATTTCATCAGCTCTCAGCTTTCAAAGGTACTTACGCATGCCACACATTCAGTCTGGGTAATATTCAACAGTCAAAGCCATTAACAGCATTCAAGGCAATTAGAAAGCCATAAAATATTAAAAATTCAATATTCATATTCATATGGAATACATCAGAACCCTCATTAGCTCTCTCTCAATGGCTGTCACAATGAGATCTTAATTATACACCCTAACAATACAAAGCACCATTTTCTGCAAAATGGTGGGTTTCCAAAATGCCTGCTTCAGCCTTTTCTGACAACTAGGAAGCCAGAGCTGGCAGATCTCGACTATTACAGACACAAGGCCACACATTTCCATTACAAAATCCTCCTTTTATCGAGTCCACAGTTGTTGACATGTACTTTGTATTATGTTACAGCCTCCTGTGATGTGGCATGCTTGTGCGCGATGGCAGGGAGGCGGGGAAGAAGACAAGGTGGAGAAATTAATTTAAGTGGTTTGAATGACAGTTTGCTCAAGGGCATCGGGGTACCATCCCGTACTCTCCATTGCCGCATCCGCACTGTCATATCGACACCACTCCTAACCCCGCAGCCTCCCATCCCCTTCCTCCGTCGCTCCAACACTCCTTCTCCTCTCCATCTCCCTCTCCTCATCATCCCTCCCTTCCAGGATCCATCAAGTAAGTGACTGGACGCGCCGTGGTTTTAATGTTCTCTCCATTAGATCAGCTCTGGGCCTGTTGTAATGTAATGGGATTGTTCTCCCCTGTTTCTCTACATGGTGGGAACATGGAAAGGGGGTAGGACCTTGTTGTAGCAGCTCGAGTAGATGTGGTACAGGGGGATAGGGCCAGCTAGGGTCAAGTGATTGTGTTTAATGTAATGCAGACATAGTCCTGCGGGCGTGTTGGGCTGTCCTGACAACTCAGACGTGCCAAACTGACAGGAAGCTTAGTGTGAGCTTAGCAGGAGGAGACACTGCTTATTTGTTTTAAATCAGCATTCTCATTATCATTCTGTATAGACTGTTTTACTCCAAGGTGACTCCCAGAGTTGGTAAAGAAGTGCTAGGATGTGGAAGAGGTGTGCACAAGGTACAAGATACAAGACCAGTTATACTGTTATATGTTACACCCAAATGCTTACAAGATTATATACTGCTTATGTATACATTGAGGTTGAAACACAATGTACAATGTCTGATCCATCAAAAATAAAGCAACAAATGGACACGCAGGCTTAGCGAATATCTTTGTAAAACAAACATCGGCCAAAACCTTGTCCTAAAAGGCTTTCAGAGACATTCCCCTTGGTAAATTGGTGGGGCTGTCTGTTTGAAGCAGCTGTTGAAAGACGGGCTCTTCCTTTGTGCTTGTGGATGAGCAGGCGAGATGACTCACCACGTGTCAGTCTTCAACCATACAGAGCGGTGGAATAAGAAAAACAAACTACTCACAAAGCCAGCTGCTCATAAAACCTAAATGCCCCGACCGGTTCCAGAGATGATGCGGCTCAGAGTTACAAGAAGGGCAGAGAGGAAGCAGAATGAGGGGGAAAGTATTGTCCTCCGCTGAGGCCACGATGCAGGTGTGACCAGTCAACAGAGGATATGACATTGGACATTGTCTCATCGACGCGATGAGTGAGCGACGGTCATCAAGCCGGAGAAATGTGACAAGTGACAGACTCGTGTGCACTGACTCGGATCCGAAGAAGAATGAAAAAAGAAGCAGCAGATTTTATCCACGGAGGTACTACTGCAGCTTTTCATGGCTGAGCTTGTATTTGTACAGTTTCCTCGCCTGAAGTTTATACACACACACACACACACACACACACACACACACACACACACACACACACACACACACACACACACTCTTTAGTCTTGGATAGTGATTCATTTACAATGACAGAGCTGTTTTCAGCGATAGAGCCTGAGCATAAATATGCCATGCCGCACAGCTGGAAAATGTAGAAATTCATCAGGGTTAAAAAGTAGAGAGATTAACGTTTCACGAGTTTCCTCTCAGATATATATGGTTACGTAAACACAGGCCCAGCCAGTCGTCGGGCAGGGAGGGAGAGGGCCTTGGCCAAAGCAAGCACAAAGCCCTAGTTTCAGCAGGCCAAGGACAAGGAGGCTTTCCATATCAACATGCATGGAAAACTAAATGTTGGGAAGCAGCAGGGAGACATAAGGTCATTTATCGATGTACTGTATGTCCATGAATACTTCCAATTCAAGCAAGCAGCTTTAGTTAATTCTGGCTCTTAAAAACGCAATATTTTAATGGTTGTTTCTACATTAAATAAATTGTCACTCTGTGCTTCTACTGTCAGGCTTTCAACTGTTTTGGGATTTTTTTTTTTGGATGACAGGAACTCATGTAACTTCCTCCAAACATTCAAGGTCTCGCCTCTCACCATTAAAAGTATAAGGTGTTCCAATAAAAGAAAGAAAAAAAAAAGCATCAGCAACAGTTTTCTGTAGGGCATAATCCCAGCTCTGTCACAGCAACATTCCCACTTGGCTGAGGTAAGAGAGTGTTTGAGCGTCTGAGACAGGAAGCTGCGCGAAAAGGACAAAATCAAAGACGGAGTCTCCTGCCACAGAGAGGTAAACTATGTCAGTTGCTTTTCATGGTCCGTAACAACCACCTAGTCCACAGGGTGTATATGCGCGCACATGTACTAACACACACACACAGTCATGAAGTGGCCTACAAACACACACACTCACTCCAAAATGTAAATGTTTTTCTGGTGAGGTCAGGTTCCAGGCTCTTGGCATCTTGACTCCCCTGTCCTCTATCCTCCGTAGCTCCAGCAGACATCACGGACCCCACTCCCCCCGCCGCCGCCGCCCCCTTCCCTCCCCTGAGAGAGACTAGAAGAAAATATAGCAGTGATGCTGGTTTAACCCACTCTCCAGACTCCAGACAGTGTTTTTCTACGGCTGGTTATGACTTTAGCTGCGGGAGGTGATGGGGCCTGCCACAAATATTTCTTGTGGGGAATGGTTCACAAAACAAAACATAAAAGCCCTCTTAATTTTGGAGTAGATGAATGGCAGGGAGTTGAAAGACTGAGCACTATTCCTCAGCTGTCTGTCCAGACACAGACAATATTGGCTCTGACTGGCTGTTGACGCTGGTGAGTGTAAAAGGTTTTATTACACGTCCAACCTCCTCTTTGACTTCTGTTTTTCTTAAATGGCTGGATCATCGTTCACACTTTTACACGGCTGCAGAGTAAAAATAACTGGCTATAATCCAAATGGAGAAACCGAGTCAGCACATGGAAGCAAGTAAATGTAACTTCAACATTTTCAGATAAACTTGAAATGGGATTGAGAAGGAAGCAGACCGAAAACAAACCGACACAAAATGAGAAAAGATATCGGCTAGGACTCGTAAATGATCACAGATTTCCCTTAATTTTTTAATTTGAACAATCAAACAAAAGAGGGAAATTGTAACAATACACTTTCCATAATGGTTTATTTACATCAGCGCATAATAGAACATATTACCCAATAGCTCAAACGAAAATAACCTCTAGATACATCTGCATCATCCAGGATCAAAATAAAATCGGGGCAAAAAAAGGACCATAAACACATACATGCTCTTCAATGAAACAATGTTCAACCAAGCAATGGCAGTGGCTCATGCCCTTGGCAAGGCGAGATAAGGCTATCAGCTTCCATCATCGCTAAACAAGATTGAGCAAAGTACATTAAGCAGAAAAATACAAACAAATTACAAAGGCTTGAGGCTAGGCTCTTTATCTAATGTTTGTGGGGACTGTTAGAGTCAGTTGGAGGGAAATGGGCCTGCATCTAATAGATCCTGTCCCACCACTTCCACACGGCCAGCGAACAATACACAGCGCCATTATCTCAGCGCTAATGCTATCCTTCCTCATGTGCAAAACAAGCCTGCAATCTCAACCCCACTGCCACTGTGTCGACCAACATAAATACAAGCAGTCTCAGACCAAAGGAAAAGATAACAATGGCTATCACATAGAGAGGCGACGCAGAGAGACAGCTGTTTGAAGGGATCTATACTAGCTGAAGCTGAAATACGTATATACTTAATAAGGCACTCTAAACTTGTGCTGAAAATGTAATAAAACAAACTTTCTACAAAGTGATTATCCACCAATCTAACACAATTTAGAGGTCTCTCTGCACCACAAACCAGCTACAACAAGCTTGCATTAGCTTTGTTATTGATCGGATCTCCTAAACCCGTGCTGTGACCCCAGAGGTCATGATTTATGTATTAAGCAGCTTTTTAAAGAAATCCATTTTCCTGTTGAGCCCCCAATGTAAGCCTAATGCGGCACCATGCCGGTAATCAGAGAAGGGCTGCGTGTTTGATTTGCCCCCCCCCTTCATAGTTCACACCCCTCCTCAACGACTTGTCTCACAACACCTCAGCTCCCTAATCAATACCACAGAGCTCCTGGTTCAACTGGAGATTCCTCTGCCTGCTTGCTTGCCTGCCTGCCTGCCTGCCAGCCAGCCGGCAGGCTGGCTGTCCTCCTCCTCCTTTCTGCTCCTTTCTTTCTCCTCTCCCTCAGTCCCTCTCCCTCCTTTCCTCGCAGCAGGATACACCTCCATCAGGGCACTAACAACAACGCAGTGCCAGGCTTCTGAAGGGTCCGGATGAAAGTGCGAGGACAATACAATGGAGACAAAGATGCCAGTAGAAAGATAGAAGGAGCGAGGGAGAGGGAAGAATGAAAATTAATGTTTGGACTTGTGGACAGACTGCCTCTGCGATCTCACAGGGCCCCGCTCTTGTCTGCCTATGTCGATAATGGAGAGGCCGTAGAGACTGAGGATGGGTGGGGGCGAGTGTGTGTGTGTGTGTGTGTGTAATAAAGGTCAGGAGAAATAGAGAATGGGGGGGTAAGTGTGTGTACGTTTAAAAAGGATTATCTCACTAAAAACAAGGTGTTTTAACACACACCAGCAGAAAGGAATGTTTCATCTACAAAGGCCAAAGGTCTCAGAGCGCTTCTCCAAGACTTTTCCCAGACAACTCCAGGAAAAAAAAAAAAAAAAAAGGGAGGAAGGAATTAGGGTGTTAACTGACCCACAGTATCAGCTATCAAAAAAACAAAAAAACTTTAAAAAAACTGTGCTTCAGAAAAGTCGAATGCATTACAGGATAGGAAATTAAATTTGAAAGTAACATTTCCATCGTTCTCAAAGCTGGGTCTGAGTATGACAGAGATGTCACACTGCTGCTAATTAGAGATGGCAGAAAGGAACGTGTGCATAGATATCATCTATTGTTCCTCATCACTCTAATGAGCTTAAATGTCTTTGTCTTTATTCATCAGCTCAAAGGTTGCAGAGTTGCAGCAATAGAGTCACTATCTTTTTTTTTTTTTTTTTTTTTAAATAGAACTATTGCTACATCAAGTGATTGAAGCTCCAGGTGCACTTTTCTAAAACTCACCACCCTATATGTTTTGCTGCTTTCAAGGTACAACATCTTTGTTTTGTAAAATGTTCTGTCTGCTGAAACCCATCTTGAAAATAGCAGTGTTCAGTGGGTTTGGCAGACAGGAAAAAGAGTGCACATGGATGAAAGCGGTGAGACCGTAGAGTGCTAAAAGAAGGCAAACTAGGGCAAAAAAAAAGAGAGGCAGAGGTGTGTAAGGAGAACAGAGATAGACCTGTTATCATGTAACAGAGGCCTGATTTGACCTGACCTTGAACACACAAGCGTGCACGCGCCCACACACACTAGCAGGGTCACGGGGCATAAAGAGCCACTGTGTCAGGTCACAGAGCACAGAGAGAAGGATAAAGGACTTGAGGGATGTGATATGACTAATATGAGGAGTTTTGCAGGCCTTCGGGGGGACTGACGTTACAGCCAGGGGTGACTGACACTGCTGATCTGTATCACACATCAGAGCAGATCACAGCAGAGGAGAGCAGACCAACCACACACATGAAGTATGGACACAAAACCTACAGTATGTGGAGAACAGGAGGAAATATTTTTTTGAAAGACAGTATATTTATCTGCGCCTTTAAGTTACACGACACAAATTAAGAGACTCATCTTCATACGTTTATTTTCTAACTTCCCTTAGAAGCCTGGCAGAGGGCACAAGGACATGATCTATTCTATGAAAATATATCCTTACAGACATAGATGTCCAAAACTGAAAGATTCCCCCAGGCCGCTGACAAAACTGTTATTTTTCCCCCTCAAAGAGCGGGTTCAAAGATCAGCACCTAGTCGGATGGGATGCTGTGGCTGTGCATGTCTATCAGGTTACACACTTCAAAGACACAGTGCCATTCACAACCAGCGATGAGAGCAAAGGGGCCGAGGATAGAGCCACATTGTCATTCTGCCATTATCACTACTACCAGGGGATGGACGGATCATTTTTTCTATTATAATTGTTTTTTTTCCTCCCCCCTCTATCAACAATGGCTCTGAAGAATATGATCTCTTCCTTTGAATCTTTTGAATGGCTCCAAACATTCTCCAAGAGGCCAAACTCTCTTTGGTTTGTCAGCTTCTGGGAACGGTCTGTAGATGGCACTGTTGGCTCATGCTATGAGTCTGCTGCCGGCATTGCAAACTAGGAGGAGGAGGAGGAGGAAGAGGGAAGAATATCCACTTAAAACTCATCAACTCCAGATCTGAGAAAAAAAATTCTTTCATCTATGCTCAAGTGTCATTTGCCAAATATAATCTTGTAACTTCTAATTAATTCAAACTGCTAGAAAGAATCTTTCAAAATATCACACTTTCCAAACAGAACACGTTTTTTCATGCTAAAACTGTTCTTTTTCAGTGAGGGTGATTTAACAGCTCATTATCAAAAGAAGTGTTTTTTTTTCTCCCCTTTTTCCCCCCTCTATCATTTCCTTCATTAATCAACAACACCACAAACTTTATGGTGAGAAAAACATTTTTCTTTTAATAAATATAAAGTAGTAAGCTAGGCATATCTAATGAACATAACTGAATATGACCATAATCTGCGACATTTTAAGGGGGAGATTTGAGATGCTGTGACAGAAGTGTGAGTTTCCGAATAGAAGGAATGTATTGATTTCCATGAGTTTACTACCCGTCACAATGCAGAACAAATGGTACAAGTTAGTGAAGCTACCGATTGGTGAGAATATCAAAAATAAAAACACAACAACAACTACACAGAGCAGCAATTTGAAATTTGAGATGAGAAAGTTGTATTCTTATGGTTGCCATCACTCAGTGAGCGAGAGAGGAAGCCTGTTGTTTACGGTGAAGGTCTGTTGATGACGGCGAGAGGGGTAAACGGGGGAGACGACTGGAGGTCTGCTGGCCCACGAGGGCCCCGTGGGAGTGCAACTGCCATGATCTATGGCCCGTCTGACTGGTGAGGTCAGACCAGAGAAACCCTGGAAATGGGAAATTAGCAGCCTTTTGCAATTAGAGCCCTGACCACAGGCAGAGATGGCATATTGCATCACAAGCCGGACACACATCTGCTATTTGACTGTGGATAGATATGAGAGCCATGGACTGAGTGAATGCGCGTATTCACAAGTAAACACACGAGCAAGAGCTGTCTCATGTAGCTGCATGTGTAAAGCTGGCGATTTATAAAGAAGACAACAAAGAAAGTCAGGAAGAGGGCGCGAAATGCCCTGAGGCAGGCTGACTGGCCCTTGCCACTGAAGCGGTGTGCGGACATGCAGGGACCCTGGAGCAGCCCTCTGCTGCGGATGAACATGTCTTCACGCAGACCTACAAGAGGACCCACACACACACACACACACACACACACACACACACACACACACACACACACACACACACACACCCACCACCCCCCAACGTCTCTCATTTATACCACGTCCAGTCAATTCCCATCTCAAAAACAAACTCCTATCCACCATCCCATAAGAAGCCCTTAAATTTTTATTGCTCCAAGCTAAAATGAGAGGTTGTGTGGGGGTGCAGAGGTGAAAAAGTGTTGCACGGGATCAATCCCCACACTGTGTTTGCGCTGACAGCAGGGAGAGCTGTTGCTGCTGTGGAAGTGCGCGTCCAGGTAGCGTCCTCATGGCTGCGGGCGGTCAGGTAGGCAGGCGGTGCCAGCGTTGTGGTGAACATACACACAGTTGGTCTCAAATCTGTCAGTCAGCCACCCTGCACCACATCGGACCACTGAGGTCTCATACATAATTTGGCATCAAATGAATATTTTCTCAGTGTCCTAGCAAGAGCGGTATTTGATGAAATATTAATTTGGTGATTAATTTTTGCATCTGATCCTCTGTCAAGTGAGATAAAAAAAAAAAGAATAGAATTTTTCCTGTGAAGCCAGTTGTTAAAGGGCACCTCAATCCAACTTCACACATAAAACTTTGATGAGCTGATACAACAGGCACACTATTTTCCCAGAGTAAGATAAAAAGAAAACTTACTCTACTTTGAAAGTGGAATCAAGACATACTAAATAAGACAGACTAAAAGCACTAACACGGCTTTTTAATCTCACGAGCGACTTGGTTGCACTTTAAAATAGGTGCTAAGGACTGTTAGTGTACAGCAAGCCAGATGAAACTCGACAAGCAGAGCCTCTTTGAGACGGTGCTGATGGGCTACTAAGTGACTCTGGATCCACGGAGAATGACTTGTAAAACATCTCAGCAGTGTGACATATGTCATGAACCTTAGCCGAGATGAGAAGTTTAGTAGTGCTCTGAGAGCTTGTTCGCTAAAAAGCAGTCAAGCATATGTCAGTGGCGGCCAGTCAAAACGATGGCTACGTTTGTCTCAATGAAGCGTCGCCACAGAGAGTTTACATAATTATGGTGTATTATGATACCATTCCAAAAAAAATTCACTATCTTATTAATGGCCTCTCATGTCATGCTTGCGTATAAAAGCAAAATTAGGATCTTTTAAAATTCCAGATTTATGGTCATATGCTATAAACAAATTACTTCAGTGCTATTGAAGTGATTTGTTTATTTTGCTTTGAGTTTTTCAGAGAGGTCTGGTCCAATCACTCGGCTTCCTACAACTCCTGTATCACTTTATTTTACGTATATGTGCATATGTAGGATTATGTCGATGTGAATGAATGTCTGTGTGCATATATAATATCTTTGAAATTTCTGTATTTCTTAACACGCACACACACAAAAAATACATACATTTATAGAAAATATGCATGAAATAATATATAAAATAGTCATATCAAAATGTATCCCTTACAATGTAAAATTAACAGTGATACCAGATGGTGTGAAAATATCAGTGAGTGTGTGTTGCTCCAAAGGGTGTATAAGAGAAATTTTTGAAAACCTTTAATTCATATGACTTAATCAAGTGTTTTAGTGCAGTACCAGACTAAGATGCTTTTAAAAATTATCCAAATGGCACTTTAAAGAGTGTATTACATTTTTAGTTTAATGCGTTTCTTGTTGAAATGTAATTTTCTTTCGAAACATAATTTAGAGACGCGTCATTCAGCCTGACTGCACTGGATTTTTCCCACGACAAAACGGCAAAAAGCCAGGTAAGCAAATGACGAGTGAGGACACTTGAACACAATACATTGATACATTGCATCTTAAGTGATACATTTTTGATAAGTCTATTTTTTGCACAGCAAGATATTTTCCCAAAGAGCCATCGAGACTACAGCACAGTAAAATACTGGGCTTCAGTTTAACAGGTGGCAAGAATGGAGACAGCAGTGTGATGTTCGTGCTGCTTTGTTTTGTTCTGTGTGACATACAAATAACATTAATCAAATGTTTGTCAGTGTTAAAAAGCCGACACACGCTGCTGGGATAATAACCTCCTTTGCTGTGACTTTCACCTATAGCGGGGACAGAGAGGCCTACCTTGACAAGGTGCAGCAGCTCATACAGGTCCTCCACCTCATCCCCCTCCGTCTCACTGTAATTTCTGCTGGTGTCCAGGCTGGAGCCCTGGATGGTCCGTCTGTATAAAGGCAGATCCGTGGCTTCAGCATACAGCTCAATGGCCTGGTGGCCCACTGTCTGGTACATGTAACTGTCCAACTCATCTGCAGCATAGAAGACAATATGTTTAAGTGTTTGATGACAAGCCATTAATCACGTGTCTGAAAAAAGAGATGATGACACCGATGTGATTTTGCAGTTCCTTGGGAAATAGTCGAGAGTAAACAAACATCCACAGACTCATTGTAGATTTGGGCTACAAAGATTCCTATTTTCATTTCTGATTCATCTGCAGATTATTTTCTTGATAAATTGATTAGTTTGGTTTATAAAAAAGCAAGAAAAAAAAATGCCCATCACAATTTCCCAGAACCAAGGGTGACATCTTCACATGTATTTTTTTTAATCTGATCAACAAACCCAAAGATACAAAGTTGGCAAAGATATAACAGAAAACCCTCTGATTGAGGGAGCATGAACAAGCTAATATTTGATATTTTTGCTTAAAAGATTACTCCAATTAATTGATTACCAAAATGATTGCAGATTAACTTTCTGTCAATCAACAAATTGATTTATAAACTAATCGTTTAAGCTCTATTTTAGATGTTATCAAAATGATGTACAAATAGTGGCTATAGGTAAGAAGAGACTAGTGCCATAAATAAACAGGACGAGCATCCCATCCAGTATAAGATAAATACATTAGTGGGACAGCTGGAAATACTGGTTTGGAAAAGGCTCTTAAACAGTTTAAAAACGAAGCAGTGAATAGTTATAACACCATAAAGATCCAGGCAGATCCAAAATAGATCCAAAATAAACTAAAGAATTTTTTTAAATAACATTTGCTTTAATAAAATAAAAACTCTACTAAACCTCTGTCACTGTGAAAATAAAAGAAAACATTTTCACTGGAAAGTGTTTTCACAATTCATTATTTCATCAGTGGTGCCCAGTAACTCTTACATCACTGGTCCTGTCCCCCAAACTGGCAGAATAAATCGGGGTGGGTAAGGTGAAAGAGCAGCACTTGCCTCTTCCTCATTATCACCACTGTGATGCCCCTGAGCAAGACCCTTAAACCCTTACTGCTTTGGTGGCGCTGCTCAGTGGTCAACAGTTGACACTGAGGGTGTAAAGGGCAGCTTCAGGGTGTGAATGCATTTAACTGTGTGAGTGTGAACAGGGTGTTCCTGCAAAAGAGTACTGAGTATTGCTCAATGTGAAACTTCTCTTACATATACAAGTTTTTGAAATGCCTATGTATTTTTACATATTCAATCACATAGTTATTTTCTATTCATTTATTCTGAGAACAGTGTGCACATTAACATAACATAACACATACGTCTTAGGTTATTGATATTCATTTTCCATGTGTTTACAACCCAGCTGAAGCCTTGTAGCATACCTGCATACCTAGCATGCCACTTACAGTTCATACATAAAGTACATCCCTTTCTGCAGTGCTTCGATTACGCACAGCTCTGAGTGCCTTGGTCTGCAGAAGTGCAGCTGGCTGGCCCACATAGCCCAACCTGCCCCTGTGGATCACAGATAAACCCCAGCAGCGCATCTTCCTCACCTGTGTGAGCAGGACGCAGGTTTGCCAGAGCTACGATCCGGTGCCCAGCAGCAACACACTGCATCATGTTGTAGCAGCTGTCTTTGCCCCCACTGGAAGACAGCATGAGAAACAGGCACAGAAGTAAGGCTACGTTTTGAATCATTAAGATGTAGACCTATACGTTATCAAGGGTGTACAGTTAGCGATCTGGGAATGTGCTGCAGCAGCATTAATATTCAGCGATGAGGGACTTCTGTGTAGCTGTACCAGTGGCTAAACATTGCTCCATTCTAACAGGAACAAGTTATCTAGTGTTTGTTCACAGAAACACATCTGAGATTCAGTTTCTGCCATGCTAACAAAAACATCAGTGATACATCTATGGGACCGTTCGAGCAAAGAAGCGCGGCTACCTGATCAACGCGACCACTTTCATCTTCTTATTTTTGGCTCAAGAGTCAAATGACACCAAAAGAATTGGCTATAATGGTACACAATGTGGTAACTATGCTCTGCAGCCGGTGCATGTATACAACATGTGAGCGCTCGGCTTCCGGGTTGCTAAAGGACCCTTTCTCTCCACCAAGATGCCCTGTAATATGCCTGATAGAAAATCAGTCCCTGTGAGTCTCTCTATTAAATTTAAGATTTGCTTAACAGGCATGACCATAATGAAGTACAGTTTTGACAAACTGACAAAGTTAACAATGCAAGTATAATAATTCAAAATATTTAAATAAAAAAAAGACAATATACGTTGTTCACATAAACTGTAAAACTGTGTTCCCATCACTATGTTGCTGGCTGTACTATGAAAGACACAAAGTGATCATTGAAAGAACATACAAAACTTAAAATAAATGAATAAAGATGTAATAGCAAAAATAATGAATGAAAATAAAAAATGCATGTGTTTTATTTTCATTATTATTTTTTATTTCTACAAGAAAAAAAACACAAAAAAAAAAGATGTAAATGTATCTGATATGAAACACATTAAACACGATCATGACATGTGGGCATTAGTTTACATGTTAGACTTTAATGATATAGAGGATATCACTCTCAATTTCATGTGTAATATTAAATGGGACACATTTTATATGTGATCAATTCAGAAAAAAATGTGGTTTTTGGACATTTTTCCTATGTGAAATATTATATTTTACATGTGAAATAGGAAGGTTACAAGTATTTTTTTCCACTCTCATAAAATTACCATATTTACGGGACATTTTTAACAAATTCCGTTTACAGCTCTGCCCATGTATACTATACTGTAATGTAATCAAAGTGGCTATGCACAGTACCTCTAATACTGACACTGACACACATCCTTTGCCTCTTGTTTCTCAAGAGAGGACCAAAAGTCCATGCACTGGTATTCACACACAGGTTGCGCTTTTCCTCTGAGGGAGCCCTATTTTGCTCAGAGGAAAACCTTTGATGCTCTTTTTGCTCTCTGTTGTTGTGCCAGAACAGAATAATTGCACTGCTTTTGTGTGCTTCCCTCACCTTCTACCCCTAAGCAGGCCAAAGGCAACTGATTTTGTTTTGAGTGTACAAAATTGAGAGAGACGTCTCTTCATCCCATCGCTTTTAACTAGGTTCCCTTTTTTGTTTTTGTTTTGTTTATGTTTTATTCCTCCTGCATATATGACAAAATCTACACCCTGCAGATGAGCATTATTTGTGTTGTGGTACAGGCAGTACAGACTGAGAGCATAGATTACTGTTCTAACATGTGAATATGCTCTTGATTTAGTGCACATCATTTGACATTTGATATGATTGATTTTTTTGATTCCTACTTTTTACAAAAAGGTAATTAAATAAACGATGTAATGCTTTCGATTCAATATACTTTCATTCTTTCCTTGTTCCTTTTCTTTGATTGTTTCCTTCTTTCTTCATTTACTTGTATTCATTTACTCTAGTTTATTTAACATGTCAATTATTCTACGTGTCTACAATAAGAATATAAACTTGCATGAACGCTGGTGTATTTCATTAAGATACAACTCGACAGGTAATATTCATCCTCAGTCCCTGGGCAGTTGAACCAAAACACAAAACAAGCACCATGACAACAAACAACACTACAAATAAATTTGTAAAATGAATATTTCACATGTTGGAAATTTCATTTGACAGGATGAGTGATATAGTTTTCAAACTGTTTCTTTGACATGTTGGTTTGAAAAATGGCCTTGTCTTGGAGAGAGCAGGACACATCCCCCTGGGTCTGGTTGTCCTTCAGTTTTGTAAACTCATTAATATATCACCTATGTTTTCCAGGTTTGTGGGTAATACTTTATATTACAGCTTCACTGCCTCTGGTCATTTCCATTAAAGCCCGGCCCATAGAATATGACTAATGCAAATTTTTGTCACTTATCAGTTTTAATTTATGTAGTTTATTACCCTGACAAATAAAGAGGTGTGTTGTTCCGGTTTTATTTGTGGCAGCATTTTGCTGACGTAAAAGAGCGTTTTATGTCCGTATTGTTGGTGCGATGGGGATAAAAAGTGTTGATGGATAGCCCAACTGAGACATAGCCAATGGACGTGAATATGAGACGCATAAATATGAAAGCAAGGCAGCAGGAATCAAATGACACCCTTGGCCTTTTCTTAAAGGAGCATGTGCATATGACAGGTGATTTACACAGACACACAAACTAATTTTTGTCGCACAAGGACACAAAAACTTTGGGTGTAATGAGAAACTAAGGCCTCAAATCACAGGACGATAAATTGAGTGTCAGAACAGGCCAGCCAAGGTTGCACGCTGAGTGGCCAGAATACAAACACACATACACACTTCTGGTCCCTTCGACAACATGACAAAGCAGGTACACATGCTGCACTGAAACACAGTGCAGCATGTGTACCTCTTTCTAAATAGGCGTAGTGGATTGTGACTATTTGCAAAACATTTGCTGGTAATGTGTCCAGAATAAAAGCTGAAAGATTTGAAGTTTCACAACAATAAAAACGTTTCTTCTTTTTATTGATTAGACATGCAACAGTAAGCAACACAATTTAAAGAATGATTTATTGTTATAAAATCTTATAATGTTTGAATGTGTAGTGGTATACATGATGAAAGAATCTCACCAATAAATGTTAAACGTAGTGACAGTAATAGGTCATCACTCATCAATACTGTGTATTAGCCTAAAGTATTCTATTGTGTTGTGCTGAAGTTATCTGGCATCTTTTATTTTGTCTCTTTTTGCAAGGCTTTATGTAAAATTGGCATGTAGTTTAAAATTATTGCATGCATTTTCATGTGGACACACTGCAACAAAGCAGGTGCACTATGGTGGTATCTACAAATTTCATAGTCACAGTGATATATCACAGCCCTGCACCTGGTTTTAAATTGTCCAAAACCATATAACTGCAACAATTCTGTTTGAATATACTTGGGATTGATTTTCCATTAAAGAGATGCTGAATATTATTCATTTGGGCACACATGTGCTGAGCTTCAAAAAATCAATATTATAAGATTTAATTCTGTGAGAGACCTTTAACGAGAACGTGAGCAGCAAACCTTGTCACACAGTAACCCCAATTTCCTCCCATTTAACTAAACATTAGTAACTGCTGTCAAAAAGAACTTTCTGCTACGACTCAAGCCAATGTGCAGTTCTTATTCTGACTTTATGCAGGAACACAAATTGGATTTGAATTTTACCGTAATTTGGATTTAAGTTTCATCTAAGCCACAAACATGAAGCAGAGGACACAGAGGATGCAGTGCCAAATTAAGCCGTTTGCCTGGAACATCCGGTGGTCCAGTTTCCACACTTTTTTTTTTTTTTCCTGGAACTTACAGTTGTAAATCAAAGTCTGTCCAAATGTCTGAGGTTTATGTAATAAAAAAAAACTTAAGTTCCCTCACTATAGTGCAGTGAGCAAAACAGAAAACTCTAATTATAGATGAAGTTTAATGAGGGCAGATGACAGCCAAATGTTATCTTAAGATAGTGATAAATTTGCACTCAAGTGAGCAGCGGCTTAAAGCAGTCCTGTGTATTCTTAAATCTATTCCACTCTGGTGTTGCCTCCATCAGGGGCTCATTTTCCAAAGAACTATCAACATAATGATACCTCTTTAGGGCCTAACCACATCCAAATCAGTTAGTAAACAACCCAAACGGGGATCTGTACACATTTTTACAGACAATTAACTGTTATCACAAGGGGCCCAAATGGATTAGTAGGCTCATTAATGTCTGAGGCTAATCGGTCCTTGATTGGAAATGTGAGAGAATGTGAAATAAAGTCGTGGTTTGATCCAAATTGTGTTTGATCATGGCATCGTCCTTAACAACAGTCCCAGTCTGCAAACAGTAATTGAGTTTTTTTTTTCCTCTAAATCCCCCAATGAAAATCTGGCGTTTACCCTGGTTCCATTTGGCTCCTAAACTACATAAAGCATTAAAATGGATGAAAAATGTTTTGCCTCATAAGCTGCTGCACTTTTGTGAAAGCCCTGAGATCATTTTGCTGATAGCTATTATTTGGTCTTCAAAATAATAAATATCTCTGCTCAGAAAAAGTGCCTTCCAGATTCAGGGGGGTGCTGATTCAGTGCTGCTTGTATTTATATCTCATGTTTTCCAACCTGATTTGATTTGGCATCCATTTAATTAAATGCTACAATATTTTACATTTCTAATATATGATGATATGTATAATGGAAAATGAATTTTTAAAAAATCAAACAACTAATTATGCCTCCGAAGGATTTGCATTGTTTTAATTTAGAATAACTTTAAAGCAACAAATTGGGTTTTTTCCTGAGAGGCAATCCATCCAAAAGCTGCCAAGATATTTCACTAAAAGCCAGAAATGTCAACCTACTGGTGGATCTGGAGGAAACGTCAAGGGTTTGCCAGTATTGATGGGATTCATCCTCTGGATGAATATCTGTACCAGATTTCATGGCAATGCATCCACTAGTTGAGATATTTCAGTCTGGACCAAAGTGGTGGACCAACTGACTGACCAACCACCATCAGGCAGACATAGAGCTGTGGCGCTAGCATGACTAACTACTAAGAAATTATGAACCTTGAAAATACAACTTTTGCACATTTTATGGTTCAAGAATAATAAATGATAAAGTATAGTAATAGTTTGTTTGCATTGAAATTAAATATTTTAAGTGTATCAAATCACGAATCCTGTATTTTGTATCATACTGAACTGTGAGCTGACTGTTAAACCTCTTCATTTAATCATTGTTAATTTGCCTCAAAGAGGATTTTTGCATGAATCAGGATTTCAGACTGAATAAAAGGAAATCACTCTCTGGCCTTTCCAGCTCTGCAGGAAAAAGAGTTTTCCAATGTACAAACCAGCAAACCATCCCTAAGTACAAATGTAATTTCCTGAATATTTCTCCTTGATTTGAAATTGTCTTGCCCTGCTTCTAGCATCCTAGAATCAAATTATGGCTTCAGTGGTTGAGCCCTGTGAAGCTCCAGCCAAAAGGATGTGGTCCATTAAAGTACGCCACCATTCCACTAATTATGAAGCAGCCAAAGCAAACTGCACGCACTGCTATCACCTGACCCAGCTGCCAAACACTGTTCTACATACTGGATCTTTAGCCTAATGGTTTACAGAGGCACTTTACTCTTAGTAATCCAAACCGCTGGACATTTAACCCAGTTGCTATGCAACCCACATCCAATAAAAGAAAATACCTGTTTTTATGGTCAAACCATCATTGCAAGCCTTACTAAAGCATATGCATACATTTCTAAAATAAAATTCTTAGACTGATATATAAGCCAAACTATATTATTTTTTCTCGTCTCTAATGTATGAATATACATTACAAGGATAAATTTTGGCTTTGCCGTTAGTGACTGCTAAATAAATATAGTAACTGAGCTGACTAAGTATTACAATGGCCAGTGTCTGTAATCTGTAAATTGTCTGGTGGGATGTTGTAATTAGCTCATCTGCTCTCTGATATACAATCCTCGGACAGTTTCCCTCTCAGCCGACAAACACAATCCTAATCCAGGAAATAGCCTGCAATCAGAATATTGGAGTTGACATCAGAGGTAGCCACAGAGGCGATTCCCACACACCCCTCCCATAGCTTCAAAGGTCTTCCTGGGCCTGTTATGGGTTTCCCTCATGATGAAGTGTGACACTCCACAAACACAAAAGCCCCAGCCCTCTCGTGGGTCTGCTTTGCTTTTCTTGGATCACTCCAGTCCGACCAATGCCAAGTCAACTTGGCGGTTGTCAAAATGGGCCCCATATCTCTGAAGAGAGAGTGTGTGTGTGTGTGTGTGTGTGGGGTGTGCTGTCTGTGTGTATATGCGTGTGGTTATGTGTTGAGTGTGTGTGGATAGCTTGTCACAGTCACAGGGCCCTGTCTGCGTGTGAGTGCTGTCTGTGTGTGGGTACATGTGTTTGTTTCCACCTTGAAATGATGTAACGTGCACCCATAATCAAAGCCACCACCTGGCTGTCTGTGGGAGTTGCTGATTTTCTAAAATCCTCCGCATATAGTCTCTAGACACAAATGATTTCTTTTTTCCCTTACAATCAAAGGACACATAAATTCATTACCAAATCATTTGTGCCACAGCCAAAATGTCGAGGCCGTACGTTCAACTTTTCTTCAGTTATCATGTGATAATGTCATCCTGAAAACATAGTTATTGTGCATCTGCTTTTGACTTTTTGTTTCCCCCATTTTCAACATTAATCACATTTCTTTCTTCTTTCCTTCCATTTTCTATCCGTCGCTCCCTTTTTTATTCTCTGCCCCCACATTTTCTTTCATCTGTCCACCTACCCTCCTCAGCGGTCAGTTTTTTTTTTTTCTTGCAGTAAGACGTCACCTGTGCTGAATAGCTGGCCACAGCTAAGCCAGACCAGCAAACTCACTGCCAGAACACAGCGAGCTCGGGTCTGCCATTTGTCTTGTGGTTTTGAGTCGGGGATATTTGTCTAACGTGCCGTCCAATGTCAACACTGGCTCTAAATACCCTCGCTGCTGCACGAAGTGGGTTTCCTTAGGGAGGATAAGGATTAATGCTGGGTTGGAGATGAAATACAGGGAAGAGGAGGAGGAAGAGGAGAAGGAGGACAGTGGAGGGATGAGCCTTGAGAAAAAGGGATTGATCAAAGCAGATATTGTATATATGTAGATGACAGGCAGAGAAGAAGAAGAAATAACCATTCAAGACTGGATCAATTTGTACCTTTAAATGTTGAAAAATGTTTCTATTAACAAAAGTTTCTTTGTTTTCTTTCCATTGCACCAGCTTGCATTACCTCCGTTTTTCTCCACTTCCCAGCCACAGTATGTACACAGGGGGTTAACCATTTTAAAGCTGTGACAGGCCCTGTGTGAAAGATAGCCTCAGATCATTCAGAGCCATTTCTAAACCTGTGACTAACCATAAATAACAAACAAAATCCAAGGCCTCCCACCAGCTTTAACACTGGCTTCACCAGATGAGAAACTGTCGGCTAGATAGGAGATGACCTCAAGTTTACGGCCTAAAACCTGTTGATCCTGAGCGATTGATTGTCACCCGTAAGAAAGAGCCCCCGCCTCCATCAATTCCCCACCACCGTCTCAGCGAGAAGAAGATGGATTCTAGCAGCGATTCTGCCATGAGAAGCACATCAGTGGCCTCTGCTTTTTCTTTTATGAGGAGAATTCCATACACTGGGCCCAATATTCCTGGTTACTGGAGTCTGGTGATTAAAGTGTATAAAAAAGGGGGCAGAACCACTAAAAGGCAGTGATTTAGTGAGCTGTCACCCCAGTTCAGGCGGGGCGACAAGTTCAAGTCCCCGCAGGAGGGCTGTAATGAAAATGAAACAAGCAATGAGACGGTGTTAGGCAGGAGAGGTTGGAGGGCTGCGGGGTCGAAGGGTCGTGAAGGGGTAGGAGGTGTCGGCGGGATGGGGGTCATCTGGAGGGGGATGATGATGGTGATGATGGTGATGCATGGATTCAGATTTCCGGCTGTCTGAGAATACAAGCTTGTGGATGGAGGTTACCTTAAAAAAAAAATACAACTTTCAGATCATTAGCTACAAAGTTTACTTTAGAACCAATCATTTTTTTTAAAGCATGCCTGCGGTGAGACATTGAGCTCCATACATTTCACTGAGGTATAAAAATCAACAACATATCATCATTATATGATATTGCAACTGTGAGAAGGGACTGTTTTTGAAGACTTTCCCAGATGGTGTGTTAAATGACAGCTCCAGGTTTAAACATCAGCTGCCAAACAGTCATTCTGTTACTAAAAAAAAAAAAAAAAAAAAAAAAAGACCAAAGTTACACGTTAATTTTCAAAACTTCCATGGTTGTTTATGATTTCTCATTTGGGTCAGATTATCTGACAATAAACCTCATGAAATCAATGCTCTTTGGCAGCCCCAGCCTGCCACCTGCGCCCTTGAAGCTCAAAAATTACCATGATAGATCTCATTTATTTAACCTGTACAAAAAACAAAGTGCTGGTAGGTGTATTTTGGTATCTTTGGACAGAGCCAGGTTAGCTGTTACCCTGTTGCTAGTCTTTATGCTAAAATAAGCTAACTGGCATCTTGCTGTGGCATCATACAGACGTACAGACGTGAAAGTGGTTATCACTCTCTTTCTTCACACTCTCGGCAGGAAAGTGAATAATCTATATCTATTCTCTTGTGTCATCAGGGCCTTAACTGGTGTTAAGACCTACTATGTGAGTACATTGGTGTGACAGAGTTAACACACTTCCAATGTCCTAGACTGAGAAGGAGGGATTACTGAGTCCCCGACCTTCCACTAACCTCGTCCTGACCTTGTAAAAACCCTGACCCCATCATTTCCAGCCTTACAGGATTCATCTGCTAGCCTGCCTCTCATCTGTGGGAGTGGGGTTTGATGCCTTCAAGTACCAGCCAGCTATAAAAGACACATCCTGATGGGCCTTCCTCTGTTGTGTTTAATAGCTGTCTCTACCCCACACCCCCCCTCCCGTCCCACCCCCTCCCCCATTCTGACCTCCGCCACCACACCCACCCTCAGCCTCTGAGCTGGCCCTTGGCTAACCCCTCATATTCAGGGTTCAGGGTCAGGGCAGCAGACTCCCAGCCAATTGGGCGGTTGCCCAGAGGAGCTGATGCAGCTGTGAGCAGCAGGAGAGACGTAAGAGACCCAGGGACCCAAAAGAGGAGAGAGGCTGCGGTGTGTTTACAACATCTTAAATTTAGGGAGGGTAGGAGTGCCGCGCAGGCTTACACAGAGCATGACGAAAGAGCGGTACAGTGTATAAATAAGTGTCACATAAAAAGAAGTATGTGATTCTTTCATTGCAGTCAAACAGCTGAATGAAGACAGATAGAGGAATGAGATGCACATTAATGCTTTCTTTGATGTAGTGCAGAGACTCAAACACCCCCATTTTTTTTTTTTTAAACAAAAGCAAAGGTTCTCGTTTTTAGATACTAACTTTCACTACAATGTCATAAGATCTTACTTTAGATCTAAACACCTGGAGATGAATACACAAAGACAGACAGAAGTAAAAGAAGAGAGATAAGATGGGATTGCGGTTTCCAGAAAACATGTAAATTGTTGTGCATTTCTGTCTATGAACTTGAGTCTGAATGAGTGTTCGGCTGATTCCATGGAAGATTGTGAACGCTCATTTCCACATAAAGAAGTCTCTTCCGGCCTCAAACGCTCTGATTCAAGAGCCTGGTATCTGCTTCTTCCAACTGCAGAATAAAGACGACATCAATGTCCATACACACACACACACTCACACACACACACACACACACAAACACTTGTCTCACATTGCGTGTGAATCTTTGACATTATAAACTTATGTCTGTACTTCTTTGTTTCCTGTGGATATGGAATACTATTCCGCTGTTGTAGCCCACTTATTTCCTACACAATAGATGCAAATCTATTGAGGAATGCATTTCACAGTAAAAGACAATGACAATACAAACAATAACATCCACAAAGCCTACTTCCTGAAATGAATTCGTTGGTATAACAAATGTTGGCTGCTTATGGCTCTCTGATGGCTTAATTTTTCACTCAGCATAACTTGCTAATTTTTACAGCTCAATGTCCTCCACTCAGCCTGTATCACTAAGTCATAAGCATGCTGCTCCTGGCTGATATATGGGTCCGCAAGATGATGTCAGCGAAAAACACTTTCAATAATTGCTATGATTAATATTCTCAACCTTCCAGTACCTTCCCTTCTCCATCCAGCCACATACCTCCAGAAAGGTTCATCTATCAGTCTGCTCTCAAACTGTTTTAAGTCCTCTGAGTGATGCATGGCACCCTGCCAACCCTGTGTTCCAATGCACATTATTTACATTTGTTCAAATTATGAGTCGATGAGTCTCCAGTGCATAAAATTACCGTGAGTTACAGCAGTAAAAAATGGGAGAAGACCAGAGTATTTACTATTTAATTGGAGAATTTGCCATTGTAAAATTATTGTGTTTTCCAAACAGTTTTCACTCTTAATTTTTAAGTGAGTACGTACGCATTGTATTGCTAGAAAAGTGTTTATCCACATCCACCCCTGTCCATGTCCATGATGTTCTACAGCTGGCTGCACTGGCTGGAATGTGGGACTCTCATAGGACGGGTTTCCTCTTGGCCTGCAAGCTAATTGTTTAGGAGGAAAAAGGTGAAACAGATATGTATAAACAGCGGAGGTCCTCCAAAGAATCGGGAGAGGCTTAGAGGGCCTGGGACAGTAGCTGACCTGTCATATTCACCATTCACACTGAAGAGTCAGGTCTGCCATATTCTGTCTAGTGGCGTCAGAAAAACTAAACTCTCACTTCCTCAACGTTGATGGACAAATTTATGCTCCGGTGGGAAACAGTTCTTGTACGCACTTGCTTTGAACATGTCCGCCTGACCAGAGTACATGTGCAGTAACATCAGATAATACAACAGAGCATATAGTAGATTACTAGTCAAATACAACAAATAAAACTTTGCAGCCCTATATATATATATATATATATATATATATATATATATAAAACAAATTTAAAGCTTCTGACCACACAATGTTTGTGCACTTTGTCTCACTTTATCTTTTACGGTCTTGCACTGTTCTCATTCATACAGCACTACTTCATACATCGTCTTTGTGTATCCCAAAAGTGCTGATCGTAAAAAGGAAATATGGCCATTGCTGGGAATATGCCTGCTCTCTGGATGAATGAGATCTTTAGACAGTGATGTTCAGTGTAACAAATTGATAGGAGTCAATTAAGCATCTATTATTAACCTCCTATGGTTCACTGTCAATTATCTGTCCCATTAACTCTGTAATACTGTACTCAGTATGTGTTTAACACAGAGGAGATCCAGCATGGCTCATATCTAATCTGCACTTATGAAAAAAAAGAGCCAGAAATGATGACTTTTAATGTCAATTCAATTTAATTAGATTTAATGAAATGGTTAAGGTCATTTATACCTCCGTTCCTTGGCTCTTAGATGATTTATAGTAATAATAAGGTATGCTTATATAGATTAGTCATAAATTCCCCACGCTTGTTCTACAATCTTATAGTCAATGCACAAAGAAGAGTTTTCTGCAATGATTACCATATTAAAGATAATGTTGCTGTCCACTTCAGACATAGTAAAGAATTACTTACATCTATTTAGAGGCATGGGAAAATTTGGAGACAGACATTTCTTAAAACTGGATGATCTTTTCCTCCTCAGGGAATGACACATGCTGAAAAGCACCACAGAGAAGATAATCCCACCATGTGGGAATAATGCAAATTTGTCACATGTGGCGTGTGCAAAAAAAAGAAAAAGAAATGCTCTGCAATTTCTTCCATGTTGCTTCCATGTCTGTGTTGCGTAATTCCTGCCGTGTCGCTCTTGATGCCCATCAGCAAACCACAGCGCTTGTAACAGGAAATCACACTGTTGCACTGACTGAGTCCTATTTATACAAACTCCCCAAAAAACACTTAAAGCATGATATTTCATTGTGAGAATTTTTTCCATGCTGTTTTTCCCAGCGTTGACCGTCACCCTAAACACATGAAATACACAACTCACCGCACTGCTTACATGGTACAAAAAAATAATAAAGACCTGCTGGTCATGAGAGAGTTGATTTTCGCTGTAGTCCACAGGTCAGATTTAGTCAGACGTTGTTTGATGCCATTGTTTTTTTCTCCAGTGGACTGAGTCAGTCATGTGTTATACCTACTGTGCTGAGACACACTGCGTCAAACAAATGAGCGCAGGAAACAGATCACATCGTAAACTATTTGCAGCAGTTAGCATACAACACCAAACACAATGACATTCAGGGAGCATATTATGTGAAAATTCAATTCTTCTGAGAGTTGGGAAGGAAACCATTCCAACCGCAGAATTCCCAAACACCGGCTGGCCAGTTGCTGACATGAAAAGCAGAGCTGCCAAGCCAGACATGCTGTCATCTGACCCTGGTGAATGGACTGCGACTGCATACACTTGTGTCTCGAGTCGGTATCTGGACATCCTCTCAGTGTCAGTAGACCAGCGATGTCCCTGTGGCCTGAGTCCCTGCCAGCCATTTTTGCTAATGGCTCTTCCTTGAGAGATTTATGATCCAGAGACACAGGACAATTACAGAAGGGGAAACACAAAAGCCTGGAGCTCTCCAGAGAAAGATTTACAGTTTAGAGAGGTGCTTTTTTTTTTTTAAATTGAAAGTCTGATTAGAAAGTGCTGATGGTCTGATCCAGTGGAGGTTGTACATACAATGTCAGATTCACTAAGGTGCCACTTCACTGGTGGCCTCATTACATCCTCTCTGGCTCCATGGCCCTGTGCTGTGACTGATATGTCCTCTTTGTTTGGTCCCTGTCTGTTTGTTTGTCATTAACATAGACAGATGAAATAAATGACTCTCAGCGAGATATACAACAGGATCGCAGAACTTGCTCAGTACAGAGAGTCCTGTCTTTTAATGTGTTTTCCTGTGACGTTTGTAATGTCTGTTTGATGCAGCAATTCCCATAATCAAAGACAATTTTCTCTCATTGGTGGCAATAAAGTAAAGTTAACCTTAACCTTAGATTTTATACCCCCACCTCCACCAACACTGCCACCAACATCTCTCCGGTCAGGAAGTAAAACAGGAAACACTTGTAGTCATGTTCCAAGACTCCAGGATCATGGATTCCTGTAACACACAGAGAGGATATGAGACTGGAAGACAGGGAAAGACAGATGGAGGCACAGAGACACAAAGAAAGAGAAACTGAAAAAACAAGAAAGGGTGTGGAGAAGATGTTCTCTGTTCAACAAATTTCTAGTTAGTCATATCTTCTTATTTTCACTACAAATGCTGTCAAATTTCCGGCCCTGTTTTGCCACAGGTTGCCAACACGGCATCACCTTCCATTCCCTATGCAGATGACACCCTGCTGTATCTATCAGTATATAATATACAGTCAGCGTTCATTCCAGCTTGTCGGGAAACCTTCTGTGGTTATGCTCATCAGACTTCAACGAGGTCAAGTCAAATTCCACAGTGTGATGCCCTTTCAGCAGACAACATCATTTCTTATACCAGATCAGACTTTGTCAACTGTTCCAAGAGGAGGCCCAGTTATGTTTTCTTCAACTAAAGAACACAACAAAATGTACACCTGTCCTCTCTGACATGTGTCTATGACTCTCTGTGACTGTGAGAGAAAATCCCATGACAAAGTATATCTTTTTATCTTGGTTACTTCTGTTTAACAAAATGCTACACTGCTCCGCTGTGGTGCAAAATAGACAAGGATCGCACATTATTGATTATGTTATCCTGCAACATCCTACTAGTAATTATTCTATGGAGAAACCACTGACTTTTTGGGCCACGGCACCTTTGACCCTCTCCCAGGTTCCAAGTCTGGGATAAAGATCTAAGTGCCGAACCCCCAACATTTCAATCAGATTCGCTGCCTTAGGAGTAGAGTCTGGCTGGATCACTGTCATCCTTTAAAATCCCCGTATTAAAACTTATTTGTATTAAGTCCCTTCATTATATTATATATACCATCAGCCCCAATCAAGGATCATGCAGGTTGCTGTAATGACACTAAATCCACAATAAGCCCGTACATCTTCGACTGTCTTCCTCTGTGCACAGCATATTGCTCAGTGATTGTGTTCTCTGATTGTCCGTGTTTAATGGCAGCCTCCATCTGCCAGCCCTGTGTGTCTGCAGGCTAGCGGCCCGCGGCGCCCCACATTAGAGCCTGTTTGGCGTGGGCTCCAGGCGCATTCCGCTTCTGGAAGTGTGATTATTGAGGCCTGATTACAATGTCTGCGACCACAATAACAAATCAACCCTCACTGAGTGCTTGGCAATCTCACTGCAAAACAAAACGGCTGGAGAATTAATGACGCTTCAAACTCAGACAGGTTTTTTAGTGCTGATAATCTGGATCCAAGCTAATTTGCAGCAATTGGTGACATATGGTTTGGTTTTACTCGGTGTCCAGCAACAGATATGAAATCTGTTGGACTGAGAGTGATATGGCACTACATCAGCAAATCCATTCAAGTTCATTTAGAATAACTAGAAATACAAACAGAAGACAATTAAAAAAAAATGACAACGGAATAAAAAGAAGACAAGATGAGTGATTGTGAAAAGAAAAGAAAAATTGAAATGAAGATAAAGAGACAAAGAGGAGCTTACAGAATCAAACAGTCCTCAAAACAGCAGTTCAGCTGTCTGTTTTGCGTTTTCCAGAGGATGTCCACGGGGTGGCTAAAGCCTGTCGCTGTGGAGAGGAACCAGAGAACAGAGAGCATGCTGCTTAGTGTTTGACACGCACCTGAAAGCCCCATGTTCTCCCTCTGTAGAAGTGCCTGTGGTGGTCTCCAACTGCCTGCTTGTTTTCGAGGGGTACTCATTGCCTCATCCCTGCCTCCAGGCAAAACTCCATCCCTATCCCTACCTCTTTTCTTTTTCTCTTTTTCTATTCTCCTCCTCCCCTCCCTCATCAACTCCCTCTTTTGCTCAATCTACTCTCTCTCTCTCTCTTCTTCTCTGTGTTTCTCCATCTCTCCGTCCCCTCAGGGCAGCAGGTTTGAGTAGAAGTCTGTTGCGGCGATCAGAGCTGATAACCTGTATTCTGGACAGGCGTGCCACATGGGGCCACACCTTGCCCGAGGATAGGTCCATCCATGCCAGGGGCAACAGAGGCACAGGGGCCGGGGGCTAGGTCTACAGTCGGGGCTGAGAGCTTGAACTGCAGCAGGAGGAGGGAGGAGACGGGCTGGATGCCGGGTCAGCAGCTGCATGAGCCTCAAGGCCAGGGCAGGCAGAATGGGGCGCAGAGAGGGGTGAGGGGCAGAGATATGGAGCCAGGAAGAGAGGGAAGGGTCAGGGTTAGTGACAGGGGTCTGCACGGTCCAGCTGAGGCTCAACTGATCCATGGTCGAGTGGAGCTGACAGGTGAGAGAACAGCACCACCCCTAATGATGGCGGCCAAGGTAGGGGTTGGGGGAGATGTTGGTGCTGGTTGGTGTGCGCTCTTGCACTGTGCGGCGAGTTTGATGGGGCGGTAGAAGGGTGAGGTGTGAGGAGAAGAAAACGAAAGGTGGACACAGAGCTGCGGAGAGTGATGGAAACAACCGTTACAGCCCGCTGTGTCCAAAGCTTTTGTTTATAGTGATATTTCAAATCAAAGATGAACTGGAGGCCTCAGCCAAGCTGCGTCTACAGTGCAGCTGTTGTGCTGTAGAGCCGAACCACCACATATGTAATTATCCATCTCAAATTCAACTTCACAGAAATGCATTTGATAGGCCAACCTTTGTATTTGAGGAATAAATGCTAAAAGGCAAGTAGTTCACATTCTTCAAGATCTTATAGAATACGTTTAAGGCTCTTCATGATCTTTCTCCCGGTTACATATGGGGACGGAGGGGGCAGAGTGTTTACTGTCAGGGCCCCAAGGCTCTGGAATGACCTACCTGAAGAAATCAGGCCGGCCGAGTCGGTGACATCTTTTAAAATCCCTTCTTAAAACATACTTTTATTGGGAGAGTCTATCCTGACTTTATTTGAGGTTTTATTTTATTTTTTTAAATTCATTTTAGCATTCAGTCTAAATCCCAGTTTTGTAATTTCTTTTATCTAACATCACTAAATTGGTTCTATCTTTCATCTTTTAACTTTTATGATTTCCACGATCCATTTTGCTGCCCTCTAACTTGATCTTGTTTTTGATTTGCTGCCTTGTGTAAAGCACTTTGTAACTTGAGCGTTGAAAAGTTTACAACAAATAACAATCATTACTATTATTTTCACCTTTCACACAGTATTTTCATTCACTTAGCTGGCTCTGCAGTGTGTGACAGCAGGCCATGTGTTCTGCCCGCGCTCCAGTCTTGAAAGCAGGACTTGCTGTCACTTTATAGTACGAGACCACAAGCTGAAGCAGTTGGTCAGGGGAACCGTGGGAAGTGTGCTGTGTGCAATCATGTTTGTGCATTTGTGCATATCTTAAAATATGTATATGTTAGTGTTTGTTAGAGGCGTACGGTTGTTGCAGAGGCAGGACGGTGTGGCAACGCTCCATCTGCTCAGCTGCCTGGATTGCCCCGTCTGTGCCTCCTCGATTCCATCACCTTCCAC
>NW_019525061.1:142193-143226 GCF_002814215.2 Seriola lalandi dorsalis | reverse complement strand
GGGATGGGGTGGGGAGGGGAGAGGGGAGAGGGAAGGAAGGGGGAGAGAAGGAGGCAAAGAGAGTAAGAGGAGGCCAGGCGCTCTTTTTTTTTTTTTTTTTTCTCAGAGATAGGGATCTCGAGCTTCACAGCAGAGCTCATGGGTCCAGACACTGAGCTGAAATAGCTGCCTGTGTCCTGGTGTTTACTTCTCAGCTGACATGGGAAGGGAAATCATTGACCTCTGTCGGAGCAGCAGGGTCCATCCATCTTCTCCTCTTTGTTGGGTATCAAATAGCTGGCGGTGAGGGGAAAACCTTCCTACTTCCATAAAGAGTTAATTACAACTCCAGGCAACGCAACTAAACAGACATTAGTTTAGATTTTATGAGAGGGAAAATATAATGTGGCTGTGATTATGAGTGGTTTGTTGTAATAAAAACAAACGAACCCACAGTTAGCAGCCAAGTTCAGCTGAATGAAAACAATAAGATTCTTTTCTATGCTATTTTCCTCACATGTTCAAAACCATGCAGTCTCATCTGCTCCCCCCCTTTTCTTTTTGGAAATGCTCTAGTTCATGTAGGGGTTAAAAGCACCAGGCTTGATCAATTTCATCATCTTAACTGTGATGTAAGTAGTACGGCGAGCAGGAGAACAGAAACAAACAAACTCCAAAGATGGAGCCTCTATAGAGAGTTATTGATCGAACATGAAGGTTAGCCAGAAAGTCTGAGAAGGTTGGCTCTCAGAGGTCCCACGTGGCGTTAAGAGGCCCAACTCTCTCTGTCTTTAAGAGCACAAAACACAGGAAAGAACAAACGCAGGGGATGGGAGAGAGGAAGGGGAGAACAAGTATATTCTCAGTAAGGCTGAGGATAAGAGCTGTTGTTATAAAGGACAAGAAGAAAAAGAAAAGACACAATTAAGAAGCAAATCAAACTGACACTGAAACCGCATTGTATGCTGGAAATTGAAGGTATTTTATGTTTTACTATCATGTGCCGAGTCTGTGACTGTATTGTAAGTCCTCAAAGATATTTTAAAGGCACGGG
>NW_019525061.1:137821-142173 GCF_002814215.2 Seriola lalandi dorsalis | reverse complement strand
GGGGGGACTGCAAGGGCGGCAGCAGTTGAGATGTCTGTTTACCAACCTCTTTGTCCTCCAAACATGTCTGCCTCGTCGCCTCGTGTTGGTACTCTGCATGACACGTGGTGATTGTCCAGGAGAGGCAGAGTGGCATTTCAGGTGAGCAGGTGGGAACAGGCAAGACACACCACCTGGTGCCCAGAGAAAAGAGGAGAAGAGAGAGAGATAGAGAGAGAGAGAGAGAGAGAGAGAGAGAGAGAGAGTGGGAGCACAGCCTCCCCGCACAGCTTGTTGGGTTCTGACCCGCCACAGCCCTCAATCTCTACAAATCCACCCGCCCTCTTTTTCCTCTGCCATCACATTCAGATCAGCCGCATCTACGCCTGCCCAGGTGAAGCAGGAGGGGGGGCCTGCCTCCCGTAGAGGCAAAACAGAGGATGGGAGGATGAAGGGAGGGCAGGAGAGAAGGAACATAGCAGTAAACAACGGCACCTTTTGTCTTGCATCTGTCTGAGCCTGGCATCCTACGGCGTGTGACAGTTAGAGATGCATGTGGTACATTCAGCAAATCCCGGACATAAGATGTTGAGTCATCCCGGATGGCCTTCACTTTTTCCTCTGCCTCTTTTTTACTCTCCTTTTCTCATCTTCTCATAGTTCTATTGCTTTTCTTCCTTTGACTATAAAGGACACTCAGCCACTTTTGTGTAACTTTGATGAATGGGAACAAGCAGTTGGGTTGATGACACAGTGACTGGCAGTCAGATGATACTTTGATATGAATTGAATCTGTGTAAAGATGATGACAAGCACAGTGTAATGACGACATGATTAACAGTTCAGATTAATCAGTTTAGACACACTGATATACAGTACACAAGAGATGGAAAACACTAAGTATAAAAAACAGCACTGGGATGTGATGAAGCCGGGTTCACAAATCATATAATGAAGAATTCAGTATATCTTCTGATATCATGTAGATTTTTCTTTTTTAAAGAATTCAATGTTGTTCATTACTTTTCTTTGTCTTTTAGTAACTGGTGCAGTAATGAATGCAGTAACATGATTTTGCGTTATTGCAGAAACTTAACACATTTCATGTGAACCGGAGAAACAACCTGCACATTTCCTATTAGAGGGGGACAAAGAATGATGATTAACCTGCTCTAATAAAACTTCCAACATAATTATGCACATGCCAACTGTGAAGAAGCACTCCCTGTCAAAGTTAATACCCCTGACAGCTTCTCACTTCTCCTTGACAAAACAGAAAAAAAAAAGAAAAGAAAAAAAGAAAAGATGCATAACCCTTTGACTTTTGGCAGTTTGGATTTGGAAGCCGCCTTGACAGATGCTATGCTATTCTCCACATCTTGAGATGGGGAGAAATAGGAAAATGCATTATTAATTTCACAATGTGGATAGCCAATATTCATAGAGTGCAAAGGAAGAACAGGCAGGCAGGCAGGCAGGCAGGCAGGCTGGCGGATGTGCCAGCCAAACGAGTGAACGAGCAACTCTAACCTTGAGCTTTCACCATCGCTGGTTGACATCTCTGAAAACATGTTCTTTTTTTTTTTCTTTTTTTTTCTCCAAGTGTGGCTTGTCAGCGGCACTGTCACAGGCAGGGAGAGGCGACGTTAAGTAAAGAAGGACACATGTGGCTCTGTGAGAAGGGGGGGTTAGTGTATGTGTGGTGGGGTCTCTCTGTAAAGTCACTCACAGAGTTCCTGTCACGGTTAAGTAGACAGGTGCTTACTGTTAACACCCCACTAATATCTTTATGCATATTTATGAGTCCCCCTCCCTTATAATACGTTGCTCGTTAATGTCACAGCTGCCAAATATTGACTATGACTTTCTTTTAAAAAATGCATAAATAAAACAGCTTTTAAAGATTCTGACCTGCTTAAATACATCTCTTTTCCTGTCCCTTTGATCAGAAAGCTTTTCATTATTTAAGCCTCCATGCTTCTTTATATTCTGCCACCTCATCCGCTGCAAATATGCAATATATCTTTATTTAGAATAGCTACCTATCCCTTCATCTACTGTGCCCACACTTAATCCTCCGTCTTTTTATTTATTTTTTTGTTATGTGTGTGTGTGTGTGTGTGTGTGTGTGTGTGTGTGTGTGTGTGTAAGTGTGGTCAGAGACGTCTAAGTGCTCTCATTATGGGAAAAGTTTGCGAGTGGGGCAAAACTTGCTGCTGGGTCTCATCAGTGAGAGAGAGGGAAATGGCTTTATAGTCTCTGAGGATTTGTATGCTGATTGCTCACTAATTCTGACTCCCGCTCTATAACTGTGCCTTTCTATTCCCATGAAAACTTGGCCAAGAATTGCAGAGTGCTGCTCATAGGAGGAATATAGAACTGGACAAGTTCCTGCTCTGCTGCAAAATCTCAGTCCTGTTTGGGCAAATATTCCCATCAGACGGATCTGGTATAAATCCGGCCTCTATGCAGTATGTGTGGGGCTCAGACAAAATCCTGGACGAGACAATCAATGGAATCTAAGTCGAATTTCAGATTGATTTTAGCAGCTTGCATTGGACATACTGTAGTTCAAACTGTGTTTTTACTGACTGAGAACAATGCTTACTGTTGGATGGTTTGAATTTATCTTGTTGACTGTTGAAAGAGTGCAGCCTGCTGCAAACAGGAGAAAAGGTCATAAGAGCTCAGGATGGAAAGTGAACGTCTCACCTAAAGAATGACAACTCTGACTTTGAAATTTTACAACAGCAGATGGCTTTGGCATTACGAAATGCATGACAAATATTTTCTATCTACAGAAAAAAGTTTTCACTGCTCATCATTTTAGAGTCTGAAGATCATACTCTACACCACAAAGTTCTGTTATGTTTGCAGGATGATTGTTTTATTTGTAAAGTTTCTGATTTCAAGTTTATGGTCTAGTTTGGCATGATATATCTATCTTTTTGTCAGCACAAATGAACCAAACCTCTATAAGTGATTACACAAATGATGATCATGAAATTACATACGGTGTGGGTGCTGAGATCTGGAGTCGAGGGAGAATTAAAGGCCAAAATATGGATGGCAAATAGGCCACTGCCAGTTGAAACAAAACGCTACTGTATATGAGTAAGAATAGGCAAAGAAATGAGAGCAGTGGTCAGATATACAGCACACACAGTAGAGTATATTAACATATACCGAATATCCATGTTCAAACCTTGAAGCTTTTGCATTCGGGTGGGATTTTGGTCCGTCCCTTCTTGTCTCTCAGAGTAAACAAATTAGCCCTGCGGAGCCATGGGTGGGGTCAGAGGTCAAACCTGACACAGGAAGGCATGGCGTGACAGGCTTAGGCCACTTGGACTTCTCGCCCAAGGGACAGATGTTAGCGGCGGCAGTGTGATTATCGCCACGGCGACCGAGGACCAGGAGCAATGGCCCTTGGATGGATGCTGGTAATTACCCAGGCTCCCCTGGGAAGGAGATGACACGTGCCCGCCACTCTTGGAGATCACAGGGGCGTAATTAAAGCTGCAGTAACAGTTGTTAATAGGGCAGCAAATAAAGGTAGCAGGGGATGAAGGGAAAGAGAAAGCAAGGGAGGCAAGGAAGTAAGGGGGGCATAATGGAGGACTGTCTCTCCTTTGTCCTCTCTCTTGTTTGTTTTGCACACTGTGACCTTCCTGTAAGGCAATGGATTTAAACGAAGGACAGTTTGCTTGAGCAAGAAGTGAACTTCACTAAAAATGTGTTATTGTGCCACATAAAAGAGATGTAGTACTTATTTTTAAGGGGTAATAAAGTATCAGGTATGAAAAGGTTATTATTTTGTGACCAATCAGTATTCACACTAGCAGAAGCAGTTATGTAAAGTGACCGGTCCAACTCAGCAAATTCATTCCCCCTCTTCAGAGGAACTATAAAAACAAACTTCTCCACCCAGGAAGAACTATAGCTTCAATGTCCAGCAGTCGGGAAAAAAAAAAAAAAAAAAGCTTTACTGTACAACAAAAGTGTCACAAAGTCACCTCAAGACCTCTGCTGGCATGAAATCAGCCAGGAATCTCTTTAAGTGCAGCAGCAGTGTTTGCTAGTGACAGGTATGTTTTTGTCTTGCTCGGCAGTGTGTGATGCAGAGAGTGCCCACGCAGAGCTCTTAAAAGCACCATACAAGACCCCAAGTGTCAGAGCGCATCACCACAGCCTTTTACAGCCACAAAACCCTCTGACAGCACCAAAATGGCTTCTCTTGCTTTTTTTGTGCTCCAGTCGGCTTCTTGTAAATGACCACATTCAAGCCGTGTATGGCACTTGACAGGCCTATGAATTCTGTCTTCCTGAAAGGCCTGATGTGAAAAAATACACATTGCGTTGGGGTGGGTGGG
>NW_019525061.1:134093-137801 GCF_002814215.2 Seriola lalandi dorsalis | reverse complement strand
GGGGGGGGTGGGGGGGTGGGGTTGGGGGCGGACATTCTGTAACTGTGTTTATACTTTGTACGAACAACTTAAATGGATTTCAGCTTGACGGTAAATTCTCTTTTGAATGTCAAAGAGAGTTGAAAAAAAAGGTTCAATAGGAAATGGTGGTGGGCAAGTAAGAAGTTGCCAAAACATTATGGCATACTGTATGATTAATCCAGCTCATGAAGACTGGAATGGTTTCAATGCTGATACCATGTGAGGGTCTTTGAAGATCAAATGTCTGTCCCTAGGCAACAATAAGGTTGGTGTAATGGTTTCCCTAATTACATTAAAGCTATATTTGTAAAGTTCTATTTGTAGTTCTGCAACACAGGAAGTCTTCATTGTCATTTATGCCTAACCCGCTGGTTTTTGGCACTTCACATGGAGAGATTTCACTCCAGCAGAAGAATGAGGGGAGTAGAAGAGGAGAGGCGGATCAGATGACTGTGGCGATAATGTGTGAGTTTGCCAGTCAGGTCTGTCTTCCATAGCAGAGGGGAGTCCCAGAGAGAATTAGCCATGCTGAGCTTGACACAGAATACCCACATAGATAAATGGCAAGGTTCTGGCAGGACATATTTTTGGGATTAACTCGGTGACCCAAAAAAGTGATGTTCGGAAAATGAGACCACCGGGGACAGCGGAAGGGAAGTAGCCATTTCTTCAGCTGTTAGAGCCAATGTCAGCCAATGAACCTCGATCATTCAATTACTGTTGTTTAGCTCTCAAAGAGAAAAGGTCCACTAGGGATTATTTGTCCCACGTGAAGCTGCCAATTCATACATATGGCTAGCCAAGGCAAAGGTACGGATAAACCATCTCTATTTTACTAAAACTAGCATTTCCATTAGCATATAGTGCTCGTCAACCACTTTAAAGAAACAAAGTGGGGTCTATTCAGCTTCAGTGATTCTCATAGCCCTAAATGGAATGGCCACATCCATTCCTGGTTCCCCACTTCCTAAATACGTTTTTCATTTGGAAAGACCACCACTGATGTCACCATACAATCCCTACCTCTTTCTCCTTCTATCTCTCTCTCCTTTGCACTCTCACTCTCTGCGGTAACATTCACACATCACACACTGGCAAATGTCCACATGCTCTCTGTTTCTTTGAGTGTTGTGTTGTCAGTGTTTCATGACTTATTCACTCATTTTATCCCACTCAGGACATCAATATTTCATAGGGATGGAAGCATGTTTTCCCAGGGCTTAATAAATGATATGGTGTGCATGCACAGCGCACACACGCACAGTACGTGAATGATTATGTGAGGGTGTTGTCTGTGGTGGTGTAACAGCTTGTGCTCTCTGCTGTCTTTTCCTGTGGTGGAGAACAAACAAGTGTCAGTGCAGTCTTCAGAACCGGACCTGCAGCCAGGCGACAGGACAACACAGGCGATGTCTCCACTAACTAATCCAAATTTCATTAAATTAGTCCTTTTAATTGCCATTACATGTAGCTTTTTGCTCATTATCAAATGAATTGTGATGCCTCAGTTTAATTACTGTAGACAAGCATCACACTAATTATTGCTAGCTGCTGACGCCACATTTCAATAGAACCAGTTTGTGTCTTTCACAAAGTGGAATTTAAAGTTTTCTCTTTTTGTTTAATGTTGGGAATGGAAAACATGGAAGTGATATTTCAAAGTAGAATTACTGTTAGCATAACACTACAAAACTGGCCATTGCAAATAACTCCAGAAGAGGCTGTTTTAATGATATTTATATTCATCTCTTTCTACTGTAAAATGAAGGTTTATTAATTTTAAAATTGGAATGACTGAATTATAAAAAGCAACCCATGCACTATGTATAGAAGGTGAACTGAATACACACACACACACACACACACACACACACACACACACACACACACACACAGTGCTGGCAACAAGCTAAGGCACTGGGCGTTACCACTGGGAGCAGTTGGGGTTCAATATCTTGCTCAAGGACACTTTGACATGTGGACAGGTTGGAGCAGGGGATGGAACTGCCAACTGCACAAAATCTTTTTCTGGTGTTATGCTTCTGGAACAGGTTAAAATAAATATTTCACTGCACTGGTTACCTCCTCTTTCACGTCATCCAAACTAGCTATAACTTAAATGAATATGTCTGCATTTGATCTAAAGCTGGGGTTAGCCAGATATATCGATTGGTATAGCCTCATGCATTTAAAGGGCAAGCACGACTGCATTAACATACTGTGTTACTTGATTAGCTACCGATCGGTACAGTCCTATAGCTATATCAATTCCACAGTTAACACTCATCAAATCTAATCCTGGCTGGAAATCCCCACGCAGCTCACTGTCATATCCCGTTGGCAGGTTGCTTCTAAACTGATTTGGAAACCTTTTGTCTTCTCTAATCTGGCTAAATCAATAGAAACATTCGCCCTTGATCCAGCAGTGGGGGGCCTGGATCAATATGAATATTGATCAATAAGTGGTATTGGATGCATTGGGAGGTCAGTCGGTCCTAGTAGGGTCGAGGCTAATCAGTTTAAGTTGCCCACAGGCAGTAAAATGGGGGCTAAGTGAAGTTTAAGTAGTGACCTGGCCTGTAGAGAAAGTCCTTGGCTCCTTCTGTGTCATGAAAGCTCCTGTAGAGAAAGAGGGAGGAGATGAAGAATGAATAAAGCCACTTTTATTTAATCTGTCAGATCATTTAATGGATTCATGCAACACTGCGGTTTCATTTTCAGTCTCACCTGTACTAAAATAGATTTTAGTGTACTGTCTTTGTCGTGTGGAAACCATGTACAGTAGCTCTAAAACATCCATGATCTAAGAAAAGCTGGGCCATTTTCTAGCTTTCTGACAATACATTTCTCAGGTACTTCAATGGGCTCTTAAACAATTTATTGAGTTTCAGAAGTAGGAAAATGTTCTCATCCCATAAAAGACTGAAACAGACAGAAGCATTTTCTGATCTGACGGCCCTGTCAGCTAGACAGCATCATTTTTCTGTGCCTTGCAAAGTGTTACATGGCTGAAAAATACATTTGTTTTATGATTTGACAGTGTTATGGTTATGATTTGGTTAGTTTCAGGCAAAACCAGACTTTGTGGTCTCCGCGATCTCCTCTGTTGAAGTCAGACATTTTTTTATCCATCCTTAACTTCTCTCTCTATAATAAAGTAACCTATCTTTTTCCGTAACTTCTGCCATAATTACACAGGCCACTCTCGACTTTGTCACTTGAACATAATACTTTGCAAAAGCGCGAGTATAAACACAACAAGGGTGTTGAGAGACTGGTGAGTAGTCTCATTTAGCCACTTGTCAGCAACGGGCCTTTTTAAGAGATGTAAAGGCTTAAAATAATCATGACAGGGGTATTTACCTTGAGCTTGTGTTAACCAAAAACCTTATTTCATTTATGTCATTGAAAATGCTAGATGCTAAAATGCTAAATCATTTCTGTGTTTTAGGACTCATTGCTGCAGCACTCTACATGGAGGAATGTGATACAAATTCTTATATGGCTAACAGAGAATACAGATACACTTGAATCCAATAGATCACATGAGGCCCTGATTAATGAGACAAGGCCATGGTGTTGGCACAAACACACACGCACGCGCACACACACACACACACACACACACACACACACACACACACACACACACAAGCCTATAAGGGGGTATTTACACAGGGCCTGTGC
>NW_019525061.1:121593-131593 GCF_002814215.2 Seriola lalandi dorsalis | reverse complement strand
GCCTCATCATCTCACCAGCAGGGCTAGATTGGTGCTTGTCAGAGCTTGGCTGCTCCCCCGTACCCCTGTAACAACCCCCCAATGCCTGATTGGCTTATAGGCTCTGCTATAGAGCTGTAATTCTTTCCATCCCACAAGGGGCTGTAACAGTTAGCATGAATGGACCAATTCCAGAGGGAAGATAGTTGATGTGAACTTGGCATTGCAGAGTTTTCTTCCTCACAGGCAAATTTAGCAATCCAACATTTCGGTGAATATAAAAAGGGACCAAGGGGCAAACTAGAAGAAAGTAGAAGAGAGACTCATCCAGCACAAACTGTACTTTGAGCAGTTGAACCGGCTCTTTGGAAGTCTAAATTTAGCCATAACTTGTGTTTGCTAATTGAATATTTTCACATCACTTAAGTGAAACAGAGTGCACCACACACACTAGTTCTTATATAGTGATTAGTTGTCAACATTTACACCCAGTAACCAACAGCTGTAATTGCTGTGTGTCTAACTTTTGATTGGATGGTGCTACAATTTTGTTTTCAACAACTGATTTACACATATACTAAAGTCTTTGCTTGTTCAGGAACTACAACAATTTTGGAAATCACTACTAGCCAGTGGTTAAAAACTTTACACACAAACCTGCTAATGCATTTATAGCCGCTTAGACCCAGTCCTGAATTACTGACCATGTCTTAATAAGACACAAAGAGACGTCTGCTCCACACATGCCATTCATTACTAACTTTAACTATCCAGTTAATCTGTACAGCAAGGATGCCAATAGATGGAGCTTATTTTCCCTTTTCTCTTGCACTGGTAAAAAAAAAAGACAAGAGGAAAAATAGCTATACAGTGCAAATTTAATCACAGACACATGTCTGAGAGAGTCTGGCTGCCATGCTCCCACAATGCACTGCATTGGCAAAGCATGACATCTTGATTCCAATGATCCTCCCCTGTGAGTCTCCCTTTATTAGCTAAAATCTCATCAGCCATCAACATCACACACAGTTTCGACCACTGAGAGCCGGCCCTAAAGGTGAGACCCCCCGCCTTCCTGCCGGTTCACCAAGCTACCTTTCCAAAGCCACATAATTCCAGGCGTTCCGGTGTTTGGGAGTGAGGGAGCAAGGTCTGTCCCCCAGGGCTGTTTGCCTGCCTGTCTGACATCATAGACTGCGGCATCTTCTGATCCGCCGGCACAGAGAGACGATCTGACAGGCTTAATTTACAATGTCAGGCCTTTCAAAACCATTTCCCCCTCATGCTGACAGCAATCCTGCATTTATAAATTAGCAGAAACATTAACCTTTAGACTGATTATAACGTGTTCTGAGGGAGGCAAATTAACTTCCATTTGTTAATGTCAGATTTTGGGTTCAAATGGTACCAAAGAAAATGAAGTAAGGAGATTGAGAAGATAATGTGATGTATCGTGTGTCCTAAAATGAAATGTTTTGTCAGCTTTTGATGATGAATATGATATTGTTTTTGAGGTAATGTGAAGCGTGTTGCACAGCAGGTGAAGCTCGGTAATTGCAGTCGTGCTCTCATCACATGCAGCACAAAGGTCTTATTGTTTTTAGAAAACATGGTAATGTGCAGTCTTTTTCCATTTCATAAGATGTGACCCTATAACACTGCACACTGAAAAATACAGAAAATTAAAAATACGTTAATAATGTTTAAAAGTGCACGTAAAAGAAAAGTGCAGTATTGCACATATGATTTATTACATGGGATCTATGCCAAAGGAGACAGATATGAGGTCTCCTGATTGTTATTAAAATGCAGCAGTGCTGTTCAGTTACATCAGTGCAATTGCTAACTTGTGCCCATCAAAACCAGAAAAGCCTTCACACATTGGCATGTAACAGCTTGTCATGAGGAACTGTTGCAGTAATATTTGTGGCTATTACCTTAATTAGAGGAAAGCACACAGATGGTGTTGTTTCACAAACTCACAGGCTGAGAATCAAAATGTCATCACTGCCAAAATTAGTGATGGTCTGAGAAAATAACCTAAACCCCCCCCCCCCCAAAAAAAAACTGCACCACTCTTTCTCACAGCCTAGTTTTCATTTTCAAAACTTCTTTCTTCTCTCCAAGTGAAACTGACATTAAATGGCCTTTCTTGCTTGATGAAAAAAACAGGGTGTTTAGTGGTGAAACAATGGTACTTGTGTACCATATGCTGCATTTAAACGCTGTAAGACAGCTGTGAAGCCTGAGTGTTCCTGGATGTGGGCCAGCTCCCAGAAGAAGCCTTTTACTGGTTGGAAAATGTTTCCAGCGAGAGCAGGAAGAAGCCACTTTTCATGGAGCAACTTCCAGATGCAGGACACAGAGGATGAGATGAGTGCATCTGGGTGTTTGAGCGAGTGTGTGTATTTTTCCATGTGTATGCCATTACTTTACCACGTTTGTAGTCAAGCGCAATCTATGTCGATATCTCTAATGAAGGAAGTAAAAAGGTTAGGTTTTCTATGGGTGGACATCATGATTGGTCCATTTTTACTTGCCTTCTTCCACCTTGACCACTTTTCTTTTGTCTGCAAAAGAAAAATTTCATGTCTACTTTAATGCTGCTCTTTCCCTGTGCTTATTTATCAATCCTTAACTTTTTACTTTATCAAGAAGAAGCATTTTTACCTTACAAGCAAAACTGGAAAAGAATATCATGTATTTTTATTCAGCCACACAGCAGGTGAAAGGTGGATATGCAGCTGCACTGTTTCCGACTCTGACATTATTACTTAGCCCCATAGAAACTGTCTGTCAATCAAATCATGCTCCTTCACAGACTAGCCCAAGGGTAGAGTGCTAGTGCACCTTCTCAACAATGTTACATTGTTCACTACATATAGCATATCTACCACAGAGAGGCAGAGGATTCAATAAGGAGACCATAAGGTAAGATGATCCCCTTTGTTGAAAAGAATGCTGAGGATTTTATATTGCTGAGGTGAGCTTTTATGTGATGCTCGAACATGGTTATGACGAGGTGAGAAGTTTCCAATAACTGTATTTTGCCTTCAGCAGGGATTAAACTGAATCTATGCCCAACGCTGGAATCTCAGATTACAAATCTGGATCCTGCCAAAGGGGGGGTTTAACTCACCTTGTCATTCCAGAATAATCTCCTCACAGAATGCTTGTTTTGCAGTGATTTTTATGTCTTAAACATAAATATGAGATTTTTATTTTTATTTTATTTTTTTTTTACCAAACATGTTGCAGAGAGTCGCTCGACGAACTGCTCGGTTTGTGCAAGATCCTACCAAGTGCCGATAATTCCCCTTATCCTGTTTGGAAGGGATTTGTTTACGTTTGTTAGACAACAAAAGCAAGGGATGAGGCGCTGTGACCACCTATGAACAGAGGTCTAGTAGCTGCTGCAGGTAGACAGAGAACGAGAGAGAGACAGAGGAACAGAAAGAGAAGGAAATGTGTGAAAGAAAGAGAATGAGATATTTTCAAGGGGAAGCAGGCTGGCATCAGATTCACTCCTCAGAGGTTTAATAAAACGTGCTCAGTTAGCCCCTACTCATTACTATACTATGAGTATTGACTTTGGCCTAGAGTCATGACCAGATAAAATGGTGTAAGGGCTTGTCCTAAGTGATTACTCCCGAATTACAAATCTGTCTGCATGTAACCCAATGCAGCCTTTCTGCTGAGCACTTCAATTCACAAACAACACTTCTACACACCTTTCACACACACACATAAACACTCACACTCTTAACCAGGGGTGGATATTTTAAAGCATGCATGGGCATGAGTGACTTATGTGCCCTTTATGACACGGGAATGAATACATAGTGCACGCAAACAAATGCACAGGAGGCAGAGGAGAGACACGGGTCTATTCATCAGCTAATTATTGCACATGAACACCCCCAACACACACACACACACACAAAAAAAACACACACACACACACACACACACATACATATACAGACACACATGCACACACTCCCTCACTTGCTCTCTCTCTGCTATCTCACAGTCACACTCAGTCACCCAGTGTTGGTATAGTGTCTGGTCCTGACAGCTGAGTTTTAATTGGCCAGGGTGGTGCAGCATGGGCCGCTGTCATGCGGCTGGCAGTTTGAGGGGTTGTGGGACAGGCCCCACCGTGGGGGCTGTCAAACGGCCCACGGTCTCTACGGGAACCCCCACCGTGGGTGTCCCGCCTCATTTAGGAGCGCACAGACAAAGCGCCAATTAAGAAGGGCTTTAAACAATCAAACAGAGTTCCTCAGGGCCCACAGACACTCCACAGGGCACTAAGAAAGACAGAGAGACAGAGACACACACACATATCCTTGCCTGATACTACACACGCACACAAGCATGCAGACATGCACATAGACAAAGACAGAATGGTAAAAATAGACTGATCATGGCTTGATCTGAAGACATAATTAATGCTTCTTCACAGGACTGCATGGGTGAGCTTGTGCGCAGGCATCCCTCTGAATTAAAGTGGAAATTAAATGTGACTGACAACAACACAACACTGAATCAATACAAAAATGCTCAGAATATAAAACAGAAGACTTATATTAGTTATTTTCTGCTGAAGCCCGTTGGAATTATTCCCATAGCTTTCTGGTCTTAACTGCAGCCAAAACTTAAAAAGAGATAAACTGAAAAAAAGAAAGAAAAAGAAATTTGCTGCAATCACAAAAGAACAACTTCCTGCATCTGCCTGTGTTTGTCTGCCTCCACTCCCACGGAAGGAAGCGCTACTGACTGATATTCCCCACTAAACTGATGAACCTTGCATTTTTAAGAGCAAAGCAGTGTCTTTAATGTATATCTCTGTCACTCCCCTCCTTTTGCCCCATCTTCTACTATGAGCTTCCATATGCCACTTCCATATGGCCCTGCACCCTCTCCTGACAAGCCCATGGCTAAGGCCCATCCATCATTCTAGGGAGTGCACTCACTTGTTATCAGCTCAGGCTGGCGCTGGGGAGTAGGGAACACAGACGAGATTCGGGCTGGGAATTACAGAATTCAAGCAAATTACCCGAGTCCCTCCTCAAAACTATTTTGTCACAGAACGGAGCATCATTTGGCCGTTGGATGTTTTATTGTAGATCCTTTTTTTTTTTTCTTTTCTTTCTTTCTTTCTACGGCGATTTGAATGACAGATTTCAGAATCTGAGGATGGAGCTGAAGATGTGGCTCTCCAACTGCTGCCTTCTCCAGCTTTAATGCTGAGGGAGAATGGGACCATAATGCAAGTTGTCCTGGAGGGGGAGATACAGGCATGCAATCGAGCTGGAGCACCAAGAAACACTACACCACGCTATGGTGGAGAAAACAGCAGAGACAAGATCTACACCTCAGTAAAAATGAAACCATACATGGAGTTACTGAACAATGATAATAATAACAATAATAATAATAATAATAAAATTGAGTACTAATGGAAAAATTCACAAAGCCTGCTCAGTGAGTTTATAGTGTATTTTCCAAATGATTCATTAGAAAGGGAAATGAACAAAAGCAGAGATATTGCAACAGATCCAAAGGAATTTGGAGAAAATATATCATCTCTCTTATACAGTAGAAAAATAAACACTGTCCTTAAGACCAGATGCTGCCTGAATTCATGATGTTTATCAATGCTAGTATAAACATGGACCACAGACAGTTTACATTTCTATTAGAGAGCATGTTCTGTGCTCTCTCAGTATTAGAAGAAAAATATATTTTCAAGTACAAGTGGGTGGAAATGGAAGACCACGCTTGTATTATATTTCAATTATAAAAACTTTTCTTTTTTTTCCCCTCCCCGTAAAAGTCATAACAGCATCTACAAGGAGTAGGATATTTTTAAGAAGTACAGTCAACACACAGCATAATTCTATATATTCACATGCCTGAGCAGTATTCTCTTACATGAGTCAAGTAGGGCTATCAGTCTGCCGAATGCATATGCTTGAACAGAGTGAAATCAATTCAGTTAGAAGATAAACAAAATACACCTCAAGAACGATAGCCTTGGTGGCCGCAGGTGTAATGACATTCAAACACTGATAGAAATCAGTAAACACTCAGGAGCATAAAAATGAAAAGCAGCAGGCAAACACTGGAAGGAAAATAACGCAAACTGTATTTTGTTACCTATTGGTGTAAAACAGCCACCTTGAAACAGGAGACACGTGTGGAAAATAAACATCAACCTTGAAACAAGGGAAAAGGTGAGGAGGAGGATGCCTCTGGAGATAAGAAAGACGACAAGGACGAAGTGGAAGTGGAGGCATTGAGGCCATTTTGTGGTATCAATGGTGCCAGACATTCTATCTGGAGGGACATGTAGCCTCCGTGCGCTTGTATGCCACAGTGGTCACACTAGTAGTCGGCTGGGGAGCAGAGGAAGAGTAATTTTAAACCCCATTAACAATCGCCATATTTATTTATGAGGCTGGGGCTGGCTTGGTATGTATTGTTGCCCACACTTCCTTACTTACAATGAATCCAGCGGACAGATGATCCTTGTCTGAGGCTTCCTGGGAGGAAGAGAAGCCTCACTTCCTTGTAGACACTCTGATAGCATGAATTATTGAGAGGGTGTAAGGAAAAGAAGCAACTTAAATGTAATATGTAGCCTTGTTATTGGCTCCCACCTTTTGTAACCTTTCAGCTTTAATTAACACTGTGGGATAAAGATGGAGCTGGGGTTGGAGGTGTAGGTCGGTGTCTGTATGCATATCTGTGGCAGTGACAGAGATGCAAAAAGTGTGTGCGTGCGTGTGTGTGTGTGTGTGTCTATCTGAGTGTCCATGGAGGTGTATTGTGTGTTTGTGCCCTTTTATTCACGGGAATATTTCTGTCAGTAAGCATGCACGCATCTTTCCCCCATATTTCCAGCTTTTTCCAGTCACTACCTATTATCACTTCTGCGGACGACAAGATTGTGGATTAACATCTTTATGACAGGCGAAGGATGGTTCTGATACATAACACTTTGAATTCAAATATCTCTGCACCACACTCCGCATCGGACCAATCAAAAAAAAACCACAGTGCAGCTGCATGCTCGTCCTCCTCTGCCATTAAGGCCGAGAACCCCCCCCCCGATCAAACGCTCTGTGTCTGATTCTGCCCATGTGTCTCCAACAACAACAAGTGCTGCCAATATGGCCGCCTCTCTTCACGCACACAAGATGCTGCATCACCGCTGTGCCCCGACGACTTCAAAAGACCCTGAAGCGCAAACTGCACACAACTGACGGACAGGCAGGGAGGCTGCCCGATGTAAATAAACGCTCTGGCATTTTACCATCAAAGGGGTCGAGCCATTGTTGTGGTCAGTGTTGTCTCACATGTGTCATGTTGGATGATGTGGCGGGGCGCGTGTTGGTTGTTTTGATGTACAGTGGTGCTTTTCATGACCTCTTAACGGGTTGTGGGGAAGGGGGCGTGTGTTCAACCACAATGCTGAACCTTTATCGATCAAAGTCAAGTGTCAAAACAGACAGTTGGGTGATATGGTATCAGAGGAGTTTTCTCTTTAAAACAATGGAGGGGTGGGGGTGGGGGGGCGCTCTGTATCTTTTGGGAATATGCTCTGCGCTAATATTTTCTATCTGTTTACTGAAGATGCTCAGCTATGAAACAGGGAGACTTTAACCAGATTTTAAAGTATTAAAAATATCAGATAAAAGAAACTAAAAAGTACAGACATATTCACTTGGATCTTGACTGTAAAAGAGAAAGTATGAGACGAACACAAAATCCATTCTTCTGCATTCAGACTCTAAAAACAAGCTTTATCTTTCATGCTTTAGGTCTCCAGGCTGTCATTCAAAGGGTTTGTATTGTAAGCAATTTTTCTTTTGCCCTCCTCCACTCGTCTTTGTGTGCCACTGGCGACCATCATATTAAAACACCTTTGTTTATGTTTTCTCTCCAGAAACCGCCTCCTCTCCCTCTTGCCCAGTTTCTTCAAAAGATGTGTCATCTTTTTACATGATAGGTCTGGACCTGCAGGAAAGCCCTCCCCTGTCCAGCTGTTTTGTTCTGAGGGTAAAGTCTGGGGAGAGTGATGGGGGGTCAATATGGGGGGAAGAGGGGAGGGGGCCGAGAGGGAGTCGAGAGCAGCGCTCAAAGGGGGAGAATGAGCAGAGGGCTTCTTCTCATCGCTGTTCCGACCATGTTAAACATAAAGATGTGTGTGTATGTATGGGAGAGAGACACAGAGAGTGAGAAAGAGAAGCAGGGCCTGAATATTTCCACCCAGTCCTCACAGCAAAGGCATTTCCATAGCAGGTGGTCTGGCTCAGCCGCCATCTGGAGGCCTCGATGGCCAGATAACCTTCGCTATTTACAAACCCCGAACTTTGTTTAGACAAACCCTCTAAAAGCCATGTGATGGCCAAAAAAAAAAAAAAAAAAAAAAAAACCGTCAGACTCACTTTTGTTTTTAACCATCGAGACCTGGGAAAAGGGAAAGTCACGCTGAATTTCCCCAAAACCACTAAGCGAATACTTCTGTTGGGAATATGTAAATAAATAGTGAATTAGAATAAGATTGTGCAGTTACGTCTCAGACGTTTTGCATACCAGAAATCAAAGTCCATAAAGTGGAAATTCGTGGGGCTGCATACGATATCATGTCCCTCCTGAGAAGTAAAAATAATCATTTAATTTATATGCTGGGAATGTATGTGTGGTGTGGGAAATGATTTGACAGGAACGTGTAATGTCTGAAAGAAATTAAACACTGAAAAAAGCAGTCAATATTATGTCATTTGCCAGATGGTTTTCTTAAATCAGACTTTTATTTGCATTTCCTTGTTTTTCTGAGATTATGTTGCATGAATACAACTAATCACTCCAAATTAATGTTTACAAATTTCCAACTTTAATTTCAACTCCAGATCTCCCCTATGTAGCATATTTTGCAACGGCATTGGCAGGTGAGGAGCTGGTTCAGGAGTTTTGTTGAAAACTAGGTCATTTACATTGGAGATACACCTGACTTCAACGCTCTTTGAATTTTGTTTGAACATCCTTTCCCCCCATCCAGTTTCTCAGCTTCTCAGTGATTGGGAGTGTAATACAGGCCGACTGCATTAAAGCCATTTCCGCTAAGTGAAATATGTGTCCTGTCAGTGCGGCTCATTCATTATTTATCCGTTTGCTCACATCTGAAACAAACCTGAAAAAAAAACAAAGCTGTTTATGGCCCTATGGGTTGGAGGAGCACTCGCTGATGTCATCCAGGGGATGTGCTGCACACTGATTTATTCTGAATGTTATTAACCTTTCCCTTCCCGGAAGGCTCCACTCACCTCAGAGTGAGAGAGAAAGGTAGTAGGGGGGTGGTGGGTGTGATTGAAAGGGGAAAAGTGTATCAAGGATTGGGTTGCTCCACGTTTGCTCGGGTCAATCTGGGAAACCCCTCGTTCCCCCCCAAGTTCAAAGCAGATAGCATGTGGTCTTTCACTGTCCTGTGAGTAATTATGAATGGTAAAATAAAGTCACTATGATATTGCCATAACTGAGCAAGCTCGCTGTGGATGATTTCCAGATGTCCCTTACACACTAATGCATTTGCTACAGCAATAAAAATACTTTCGATTATATTTTCATTTCAAGAGTAGCTGGAGCTATCATTGCAACTGGAACAAAAGCACATGAAAAGGCAAAGGAAGATCAGAGGGAGATGATGAGAGGGTGGGATTCCAGGAAAATGGCATTATTGATAATATTTTACTATGGGGTGAGAGAAAGGGAAAGATGGAGAGAAGAGATGGACTACGGCTCTCACTATGCAAGTAGCTAAGAATTTATCGTCTCGCTGCAGGAGCAAGCAAGGAAATTAAGTGATAAGAAAATCAATTGCATACTCCTGGATCCATATAAACGTTGGTAATGTTTAAAAATGCCCAGTAAATGTGCAGGGAATGCAGCAGAGAGGGGAATGTAGGAGGGTGAAGTAAAGGGTTGCAAGAGAGGACATGGGTGGGTGGAG
>NW_019525061.1:114161-121573 GCF_002814215.2 Seriola lalandi dorsalis | reverse complement strand
GGGGGGGTGGGGGGGGTCGAGGGGCGTGGAAGAGAGGGTCATCAATCACGTCTGGGTGACACACAATGAAATCTGACCGCAGCCCAAGATGTTTTAATACGGCATCCATTAGAGCCCTCAAATAAATTGCAATTTGGAAAACAGAACATAATACCAGCCAAGTTTTCCTCATCCATCTTGCAGTGTGTCATGTAATGTAATTGCGTTGTTAATTTATCCAAGAATTTCCTTGGTACACCATTTCATCCGCATTGGTTAATTTCCCTGTAGAGTATATTTTCTCCCTTTCCCTCAGCCTGCCCTCCCCTCCTCTAGCTGTATAGCTAGCGGGGGCAGAGTAATGTTTCTGCTTAGCATGGCATTAGTCGAAGGGCTAATCAAAGCACTGAAGTCTGTGACACTTTATCAATGCCTGGCTGTGTTGGCTGCGCGCCGGCCGACCTCGCTGTAGTGCAGATCCAATCAGGCCTCCACTGCCTGTCATTATGTCCCCGTGACAGCAGGATCACTCAAAAATGCCTGTGGATTACATCAATATTATTGACAGAGTTTGGGGGCATTTAAAGCTGGGCAGCGGCACAAGATGCATAGCAGAGGACTGACACTTCCTGTGTTTGGACTGAGGTATTACAGCGGGGCCTGGGAGAAGGAAGGAGGGAGAAGAGAAGATGTATGGGTATGGCCAGGGCAAATGCAAAAATCAATACATCGCCTAAAATAAAAAAGACGAATAGAAGAAAAGGATGGAGTCGGAGTGTTGAGTTTACGTTGATGGGCAAAAATGCTCTTTAAAAATTCACCTGTGATGTAACATTTTAGCCACCGTTTGAGTGAATAAAACGACAAGACAAGCACCTGGGTGGTTAAGCTGTCAGTGATCATGGGCTGAGGACCTCTAAATGCAACAATAACACACTAGAAATGTTCTTCATTCCTGAAATGGCTAAATCCAGAGAGCGGATTGGCATATTATGACATCCTTCTACAGCTGCATGGCGTGATATCCACAGGTGCTGACCCTAGTCTTGGTTAGAGGAGTTCCACTGACAGTGCATGGAGGGGGACTAATCTCCTTGTATCTTAGAAAAACCTGCAGTTTTTTCTGTCACCTGACTGAGGATTTTGAGGCGGGGGGGGGGGGGGGTTGGGAGGTGAGGGTATAGGAACGGCCCTGCGGGGGGAAAAAGCGGACGAGGTGAATGGGATCCTTTTGTCTCTCTCCTGGTGCAGCCCTGAACGCGTCTTCTCTCCCATCAGACCCATGAGGGTAGACGGAGAGTGAGGAAGAGAGCGAGAAGCCTGACATGATCAAAGGATGACAGGAGAGCTAGAGGAGGAGAGTCAACCAAAACAAAGGCTCATTCTAAAGTTGGATTGTGCAGGGTTCCTTACCGGCTGACAGAGAGGGAGAGACGTGGACTCCGCCCCTCAGCCAGCGCTCATTTCTGCCAGTGGACACATCACAGGCAACAAAATCAGCCCATGTCATGTGATTCATCTCTATAGTTTACATACAAAGAATATTCAACATCAAGTCCAACCTATGCATGCATGCACATGTTGACTGAATGATTCATATCTGTGTCATTGATTTGAGAAGGTTAATTTCATGTTGTACATTCTCTCCATTAAAATATACATTTTACATTAGCAATTTAGAAGACACTAGTGGCGGAAGAAGTGCTCAAACAGTGTTAATATTCTCTGTTACGAGTAAATTTCCTGCATCCCAGTGGAGGTGGGCCTAAATTTGAACTACTTTATATACTCGTAGGTAGTTTCACGTATAGAAGATGCACCATGTTTTCCCCTTTTGTCATATGTTTTGTATGTAGGAACTTCCAAAGTAACTAAGCTGTGAGATACATGTAGTGGAATCAAAAGTACAATAATACACTGTGAAGTAAGTAAATCAATGACACTTATGGATGAAATCAATCAAATTTCCTGACGGTAATTGGAACAAGCAGTGGAATAACGGGACAAGGGAAGCGTGGGCTAGAAAACCAATAACAGGGAGATTTTGTACCTCGTCAATTGTTATATTGGAATCTGAAGACAATGGTAAGGATGTTGAAATAACTAAATCACTATAACCATTATGATAAACATTTTTTTGGTTCAATTCCACAGCCTCCACATACATCAATTTTAATGTAAGGCAAAGACATGATTAATCATTTTGTTATGTCATACCTCAAAATGTACTTAGTTAATTGGAAGACTTAGTTAGTGGTTACCACTGGAAGACACTGCCTGCATGAATCAAATACATTCAAAGGCTCTTTAATTGAAGCTGATCCGATGATGCCGATGTCCACTTAGCTTAAAATTAGCCCTCACCACATGGGACTGTAACACTGTTGCCACGAGTCCAGCTGAGCTGTCTTCCCTGTGTTCTACAAATCTATCATTAAAACTTTAGTGGTTTACAGAGAGGAAGTCTCACTACTTCCAGATAGATCAGTGAAATAAAGGCAAAACCTTTCATGCATGTCCAAAAAGCAGCGGCCCTCCAGCCACACAAACCTCAAAGCCGAGGCTGCAGAAAGACATATTTATTTTCATGGTTTTGAGAGGTATAATCTGATGTCATTATGTGGATTTGGCTGAGCTGAACGTCTACATCTGAGTGGAATGGTTATAGTTTTGAAATCAGCACCAAAAAAGGCATATATAACTTTTTTTTTTTTTTAAAGGCCCATGTATCTGTGAGCACCAGTAATGTGCAAGTGATAATCGTATATAATTTCAGTTTTTATTTTGCATTGAACAAATTTATCACCAGATTAGATTTCACACATTTCAGGACACCATATGCTACTCCCTTCAGGATCTGGGTGATCTGGAGGATTGACAAAACGCACTCAACATTCTCACCAGAACAGCAACTATCATTTACGGATTTGGAGGGTTGTATGAAAATGGTGTTGAGTACAGTTCTTCAGTTTGGTTTTACGGTTTGCCTGACTAGGACCGAACATCTCATCTTTCTATAGACAGACGAGTGTTTTCGTTATTTGACCTTAAAGCCCACATTGCCTACCCTATGCTCTCAAATCCACCTCCACCCACCACACTTTCTCTCCCCTTCTTCTTTATAGGAGTAAATTGTGTCTCAGGAGGAAAAAGACGAGGAAGAGATGCTTGCTTTCTTCAAATCCCACAGTCTCACATGAAGTGCAGCTATACCATGAAGACATGGGGGGTCCTTGAAAGGTCTATTTCCTCCATGCAGCCTGTCACGGCCTACGCGGCCGAAGACGTCAGGAAGGGCAAACATGCACTTGTACGTCCGTCACTGTTCTGACAGGTGAAATAAAAAGTTTGACAGGACTGAAAGCTAGCCTGGCCCCCCAGACATGGCCTCCTCAGCTCTTAGTCCAGACTACGGAAAGGTGAGCAATAAATTAGTAATACCGGTTTACCTGTCAGCAATACAGGAACTGGCTATCAACCCACTGGTGTGTTCACAGAACTCAAAAACATTCAGCTAAAAGTTTGCAATGCACCCGAGAAAAATGATTCAAAAACATGAAAGTGTGACTCCCATATGTGCAGAATAAAGTTGGATGGGGAGTGAATCACTAACATTAGCTGCTCCCTCATTAGCCACCACTAAAGTGCCCTGGAGCAAAGCAACAAGGCCAGTGATAGACTTCAAATGTCTACACACTTTTAACTCAATTACTGCTCTGTGACACTGTCACTTTGACGAGAATAAAACAATATATATTATCAGCCTTCCCCTAGAAACTTTAAAGTCTAAAGCTGATTTTCATAGTGTGGTTAAGTGAATGGAAACGAGTAACTGTCTGAAAATACACATTCTACAATCTACAGAACCATCCTACCTTAAAATTGTTAAGCAGTATATATGAGTGAGTGTTTGTAATGAGACAACTGCAAAAGATATTGCTTGATATTTACAAGCAAACAGCCCATATTCTGCCTGTAAGTAGTGATTTCGGGAATATACAGTGGTCCTGGTATCCATCGGACAGGGCACAGTGGAGCTATTCAAATGACACATTGCCATTTATACCAAAGGCTTTTCATTTAGAGCCCTTATCCAAAGGAAAATCTCCCAGCTTCAGGTGTATCAGATATCAACCAACCTCTGAAATTAGCAAAGGAATTTGCCTAATTGAATTTGCAATCAACTTAGGTTTCAGCCCTACAAGTCCACTTCCATTTGTGTTCTTTGTAGCACTATTAAAAGAAATAAATGTGTCCATTTAAATCTTCAAATAATACTTTATGGTCTTGGTATAAACTCAAGGCTTTTCTACAGAAAGGACAAATATTTTCTCTCCACATCTGGTTTCAAAGCCATCCACTATCGACACTTAGCAATTTATAGATGGAGCTTTTTGTGATGCAGCATTCTTTGTACGTTCCACTGTCCTTTTGCAGGATGCTCTACAAGCCTCATTTTTAACCATCAGACCTTCATGACCCCTTAAATCTTTCGATGGGATTCTACAGGCTGGTAAAATGGTTATGACCTCTTTATCTGTTTTATGGACTCCCTGGCCATTTCAGATGGGCAAAAATCAATGTCATTTTTGACTGAAATCAATCGAATTTACTGGTGGTAATTTGAACACGCAGCGGAATAAAGGGTACATGGGAATTGTGGGCTAGGAAACCACTGAGAAAACCGTAGATTTCTCATCTCATCAATAAATATTGTATCTGAACTTTTGACTGAATATATATATATGCACATACATGTAATGGCAAGGATGTTGAAATAACAAAATCACTGCAAACTATTTAATTCCACAGCCTCTGCAACATCAGTGTCATGTGTTCTAAAAAAAAAAAAGAATTAATTTGAACGCATGGCTTCAAGGAAAAAGGGATACAGCCTGTTTTATATGACAAGACAAAGACATCATTGATCATTTTGTTGTGAAAGCCACATCTTGGTAATCCCTCTCTTCCTCTCGCCATCGCTGCACTGTCTAATGATGCACAGATTGACACTGTGGCCCCTCCTCCCTTCCTTTCCTCTTCTCTGCCCATCTGTGTGAAAGATCCTAGCGTACAATACTGCTTCTGCATGTTCCCTTAGATGTGCCTCCCAGCCTGGGAGAATAAGGGATTAATGAGATAGATTTATCTTTTCTGGTAATACACCCGCCATTGTTTTCTCCATGCATGTCCTAAATGCATCCCAGAGTGCCTTGGGAGAGGGCTGCATCATTGAGTCCCATAGATCAGTGGTGCAGCATTCTATTGCACATTCCCATTTCCCTTTACGTAGAAAAAAAACAAAAAAACATACATGAATGTATACACATATTATTCACTCAGCATTTCAGCACTGAGTTCAGAAATGAATATTGCAAGTGTATGCTGAATTTGTAAATGTCATGTCACGCACAGATCAGGAACATAGTAAGAATATTAGCGTTATCAATAAATTTTGCTTACTGAAACAATGACAGTAATACAATCATGATACTTTTTCGAATGCACAGAATAGTCTCAGTTAGTTCTACAAGCTTGGATATATAACTGTAATAAAGAAATTGTATGGTTTAAAGTTGATGTTGTTGTAATATTCATGTAAAATGTCTGACTTTTACTTTGTTAAATCACTTAAAAGGCTTAACTGATTTAAAAAAAAAAGAAATTAAACATGGGAATACAAAAGAGAAATCACTTAGTAAACGCTCTCCTGATTACCCTATAATCCATATCAACACCAACTCCGAATGTACAATTTACTGGGGCTACATACATGAACTCATCAAAGAGCAATCTGAAACAACCTGGAGCTACTCATATACATGGATAGACAATTATAGTGTTCTTAGGAGAGTAGTTAAAAAAGGCTAAGAGTCAATAATGACTTACATGTTCTTATTTGGTTTTGTCAAAGCTTTTGTCCTCACTGGGAAATTGTTTTGCTGCACCGCCTCAAGGATGATGTAAATTAGCCAAGATTTTACATCACTGCCACACAGATGAATATGCGAGAGCTCCATCTTGGAGGACAATTACTTCATTTATGTAGATTGTCAGCGCGGTACCCATTTACATTCAGATTAATTGGTTGCGGCAAAATGTAAAATAAATAGTTGATGGAAGTAAAGGTTATCTTTACATGTACTGTGTCATGAAATGCAATTAAAATATCACACTCGTCTTCTAGAAAATATATGCTTCAGTTAAACTGCAGAGGACATCGGAAGAAAACACACAAGTTTCTGTCAGGACACATCTCCACAGCATCTGTTTGAATAGTCAGCTGCTAAACTTGAGAGGACACACACTGTAATTATCAGGGCATGAATCACACACACTATCCTCCCATTGCAATGTACTCCTGCCTGGGTGGCAAACCAGAGAAGAAACACACAGTGACCCCGGAGACGGGTGGGTGTTCTGCTAACAGGTGAAGACGCAGCTTTTCAGCGTTGCCGGATATCAAGTTTCTGAAAAGACCTGGTGAGAGTGCGAGGGCATTGATGACTGTTAATGATCCACGTTCAAAGTGTGTGTGTGCGCGTGTTTTTCTCCAATCGGCCAAGAGCAAATTAGGCACACATCTATACCCCAAAGTCCCTGACCTCCCAGTGTGAATGGCAAGTGTTTAGGAAATTTACAATGGGAGTGATTAGCTCATATTTAAATGCAGCTTAACAGCCAACTTCCTGAAAATTTCACAGGGTTGAAAGCCATCCCAGTGGTAACTAAGGCCTTCCCCAATTACCGATTTAGGACTTGGAAATGTTCCCTGGACTGTGTGTCAGATTTTTAAAGTGTGAAAGAGTGAAATCATATCCAAATGTAAAAAAAAAGCTGCATAACAAGTAAGCAGGAGATTCAACATGAAACCTCTACAAACTTTAGCAAGCTGTCCACCGTTCCAGGAGGCCAGGTGTGCAGTGGTTTGAGAATCATGTACACATATACTTTTGATTGATTTTTCCTCTTCCTATCCGTACCCTAAAGGCTCAGAGTTGAGAGCCACGCTCTGGCTCCAACACCTTTCTTATGTTTGAAGGTGAGGAGAGAAGACAAGGCTAAACCTGCAGAACCAGCAGCTTCCACAGGAACAAATGAGTGAGCGCTGGAAGGCTTTAGCCCCCGTGTCACAGTAACGCTCGTGGCTGTCTTAACTTGAAATGGCAAAGCAACTGAAGACGGTTTCCTCCCCTGGAAATCCCTCGCTCCTCTCCACACATGCACAGCCATCAGCAGGTTAATTAACTGTGAAAGCTGCTCACTTGAAACCTTAAATCACTCATTCAGCGTTCTGTCACGAGCCGCCAGCTTAACCACGCTGACGAGGGTTCCGCCTTGTTTACCCAACACAGGAGACAGCGGCGTGGAGGTAGGGAGGGTGGGGATTTAGGTGGTGTGGTAAGTAAGGTACCGTGCAGGGTGGGGGGGGT
>NW_019525061.1:63544-114141 GCF_002814215.2 Seriola lalandi dorsalis | reverse complement strand
GGGGGTGCTGGGTCGAATTTGGACGATAGTAGGAAAATGTCAGTGGAATGATCTAAAATCACATGAAGAGATATACCCCTGGGTGCCACCATAAATGTGTGGCTGCTCTTTCTCATATCTCTGTGATTGCAGACTTCCACTCTTTGTGCTCCGTGACACGTAATCTGTCCATTCAGACTGTTTGAATAATAGCAGGTGGGTTGCATATGAGAGTCTTGGGCATTTTGGAGGTGAACCAATCCCACCCACTCTACCCAGGCACACGTACACCCAGACCACTCTTTCTTTGTGTGACATAAATTCTATACCGAGCTATATGTAAAGGCGGTATTTATTCCTTCGTATCTTCCAAGCCATCCTCTCTGCTGCAGGGCACGACGGCGAGGAATTCCCAGCATTCCGCAGTAAAGGTATGGCACGGACTTCTTAGGTGACATCTGTCTGCCAAGCGGCCAGCCACAAGCCGAGCTCCCTCACACCCTTCAGGACTTGTATTATTCCTGCCTCCATAGGTCATCCATAATACCCAAATATGTTTGCTTAGGGAGAACTGTGACGTTTGCCTGTTTTCGCTCATTAGTCAAAAGGCTGCAGCAGGATGGGCCTCTCTTTCAGAGCAAGACCCGACAGAGAAGTTGTGTTCACGTCTGCTCATTTCTCCTTTTAACAGGTCGGACATCTCAGAGGCGCTGGTTCATTTTGTTCTCACTGCAGGGGTATTGACCAGTAATGGCACCCAAGGGAGGACTGGACTAATATGTAAGAGCTTTCAACAGCAGAAAATACTGTATCTGGGGCACAGATTTGGATTCACTTATGCGTGAAAGAATCCATTCATTTAAAAGAAAAAAGAAAAGAGAGAGAGGGATAAGATGAAAACCAAGTTGCAGTTTGAAATGTGGCTTGAAAATGGTGTTTTCTCTTTGACTGCTAAAGTGCTGACAGTATTGACCATAAACAAAATGACCGGCCCTGATGTGAGACTGCTTTCCCCTCCCTCTCTCTCTCTCTCTCTCTCTCTCTCTCTCTCTCCATCTCCCTCCCTTTATAATCCTCTGTCCTTCCTTTGAAACATTACCGGTGAATATCGCATCTATAAATCACCTGCCATCCAAATAATCTCATAAACTTTTTTACAGTGTAATTCATGCTCATCAGCATTCTTTGTTTAACATTTATGTTTATTGATAAATGAAGATAGGTTTAAATAATTCAGACCAAACATTAGCTGTGAGCAGGGAGATTAATAATTGATGGGGTGTGTGAAGGGGTGGGCCACTCTGGGAATAGATAATATTAGCTTAATGCAGGGCTGTGTGAACAGGGGAAGTGTAATGGACCCGCCGCCTTTAACTGATGATGGTTATTGTGGCCTGAAAGTTGTTACAAAAGGGGGAAAAAGGGGTCCTGAGTCGTGCAGTGGGGGAGGAGGGGTTGTGGTGCGGTCATAGATTTGGCTCATAGGAGCTGACAGTGCAAATTGTGGTTTTAATAGCAGGAGGTTTACACATTCTACAGAGAGGCCCTAATGGCCAGGCCTGTAGCGTAAAGGGAGAAAAATGGCCCTGTGCTATTAAAATGAAACTTGAGAAGGTCCTCGCTCTTAGTTTGGTGTTTTCCTTTTTTCCCAGTCGAACTCCGTCGCTCCATCACTCATTTTGATCCCCTCCTGTCCATTTCCTGCTCGGGGTCTCACTTAAGTTTTGCCCACACACCCTCAACATAGCAGCTCACAAAGTGATCCGATGCAGTGACCCTGTGTGTGGCAGGCGGGCTCATTTTACACAGAAAACTGAGGACGCGACCAGGACACTTATGAGCTAGTCTGAGCCTGTGGAGCAGATAATGTTCTGAAAATAATCTTAGCATTACGTTAAGTACGAATATATGAATATATTGAAACCTGAACTGGAAACATTCTTTGACCATCTAAGGCCATCCTGCTATCCCCCCTAGAGAAGTGCACAGTACTGTACATACAACAAAGCCATATTATTGAGGTATCATTATTTCTTGTACACAAAAGCAGAAGGCAGCAATGTTAGATATTACACATATGCTTATGTTAATGGCTGCTCAGCGCCTGCAGGTCAGCCTGCAACAAAAGGCCCTCATTTACTCTCTAAGGGATACTGTTCTTGTTGTGCCAGGCTAGTAAAAAAAGATGCAGAGGGATAATGTGTATCAAAGGCAGAGGAGGACCCCTTCATTCTATATTGCTATCACAGCAGCATATTAGCATCTAAACAAAGGAAGCAGAATCCCCTGCAGCGCAGCAGCGTTTCAAGTGGTCACTCACAGCCTTTATTTATTTCTCAATCCGACACATTTTATGCTGAGTAGCAAAATTCAGCGCACTACCCCCACCCTTCCCAAAAAAAAAGATCCTCCTGTGTCTTCAGCACAAAAGTGTTGAAGTTGCTGCTTCTTCTCTTTTCTCTCTCTCTCTTTTTTGTTTGACTTTATCACAGAACTATGACAGCTGTCATCACTCCTCAGCAGGCCTCAGATCTGCATTTCAAGGTTTGCAGGTTCACCGGCTCACCAGGTTTCGCTTGGTCAGACAACACACGCAGCTCGTCTGAAACTCCTCCTCTGATGAGTCCCTCCCATAAACAATAGGTCACACACACACACACACACACACACACACACACACACACACACACACAACAACAGCCAGAATGTCACCTTGTTTCTGCTGAGATATGCGTGGTGTGTATTATTTACAGTTCACTTTCTAACGTTATGGTAAAGCTGTTGTAGTGATGCTACATTAGACATTCATATCGCACTGATGGTTCCCCTCATATCTGGGAAAGGCACCATTTACTGACGACTGTTAAAATATTGTGAGACAAAGTATTAACACATTAAATTGGAATTCATGCATGTTATTTTTTAAAATAACCACTCAAAGACACGCAGTCTATATCATATCTAAAAGGCACAATGGGCACCATGGCTTCCTGCAGTCTCCACTCGTTGCCTGGCACCCTGAGGATAACAACACAATCTTGCTTCCAGTCAGTCTGCTAAGCTAAGTTAGCTGTTTCCTGTCTCTTTCTTTATCTGGCTAATTTTCTGCTACGGCCCTAAAATATTTTTAAACTAATGCTTCATATTTAGTGTACAAACATAAGAGAGGTATCAATCTTCTCATCTAACTCTCATTAAGAAAAGGTTGAAAGTTTATTCCTTTCACATGATTATATGCTTAGCATTTCAGGTATGATAGACCTCTGATAGATTACAATGAAAATATAAAAATATATTCAGATTGTCAGTACTCACCACTGACATTTAAAGATTGACACCTATTACAAACTAGTTCAGTGATTTTTTTTTTCCTTTTCAGGGCTAAAAACTCTGTGTTGCTGAGGGAGCAATCAGGGGCAGACAAGATTCCACACTCCTGTTACAGTCCTGACAGACAGACGTGTTTGTTTCTGACCTTGGCTGCTCTCCTCTAATGCTGTCACTGTCAGAACTGAAATGCCCTTTAAGACAGATGTTTGACTGGTCAGCTGGTGACCTGCCTCACAGCTCACAGCTCCTGGATGGATGGACAACATGCTAAGACCAACCCCGCAATTTTGCAGATCTAACTTTGACAGCGCATCGAAAAGGATCAATAATAACCTGTCAGCAGAAGGCAGCCATTCCCTCTCATTTAGTGATAAAGGTGAGTTCGTGTCTGACGAGTTGCAAGGAGATAGACGGGAGAGAGAAAGAACAAAAACTTGGACATAGATGTTGCTGGGGAATTTCCACCACATTGGTTAAAAAATAAAAAAATAACTCACACATGAATAAATCAAAACACATCCTCTATGGTTATGTTTCTGTGATAATTCTGTTGTCCGCTCAAAAGCGCAGAACGACTACGTGATGTCACCATTGTCTTTAGGTTGGCGTATGACCTCTGGGCACGAGGAAGCCTGTGCATATGTAACCAGGCTAATTTACACAACGCTCTGAGCAAGCTTTACTCCATAATTCACAGGCTTGGTTTGTTTGAACCCTCTTTCTCCCCATCAGACGGCACTAGGTCTGCGACCGCGCACAACTTCAACTCCCCGGCTCATCTGGATAGCTGGAGGCCTAGTCGGAGACAGATAATAGACCAAAGGTACAAAGGCACACATATCTCAATACATGCATGAGAGGAAAGTGCGGGGTCGTTATGGTAGTCTGGGATGGCCCAAGTCCCTTCACTTTATCTGATGTGTGTGTACAAGGGTGACATGTCATTGTCCTCATGCCCGGCCTAAAGCGAAGCTCCTTTGTTATCGTCTGTGAATGCATAAACCATTTTTGTCTGGACCTCGAAACAGAGGACGGGGCAATTACAGACAAGTCTTTTTGAAAGTATTTTCTGTTCCTAACCCTAACCCTTTTTTCCAAGTTTCTTTTTCAGTATGTCTCAAAAATTTGCTTGAATTGCTCCAAAAAAAAAAGTATATTTGTATTTGAATTGTTCTTTAAATAACATTTATCATTCATTCAAATCATTCAAATTAAAATGAAAAGTAAGAATTTAATGTGACTATTAGAAGTAATCTTGGTACAAATCGACCACCAGACATGAAAAGTGTTTATCTGCTCCCTCATCTACAAATGGGAGAATAATATTGAGAAGCTCTTGACATGATACTCCAGACTAAAAGCAAAACTCAAATTTCAGATCATATGTTTCACTTTGGCGAGCCTTCAAAACAAACTTCACTGCCGCCAAATCTCAGAAATGTTACCACGGTTCCTCTGTTCCTCTGTGAGAGCGTGATGACGAGCCGTTCTCCCAGTTCAGAGCACTAATGGTGTCTGTGGAAAGCATGCAGCACTGAGTTCCAGGCTGGCAGGGACGTGCTTAGAGCGGTACACTTGTCACAGCCCATCATGTGAGCGCTCCTCTGAACTACAGCCGTGAATAATTTCTTCAAGATCCAAAAGTCTTTCTTTCTTTTTTTTTTTTTTTTTTTTTAGCACTATCTTTACAGAACCAACCACCAAGTCCTTGTAACTATTTCAACACTTGCAGTGGAGAAAGCAAAGAGATGGAATACAGTAGTAGTCTTTCTTTGTTTAACTGAAGAAAGTTTGCAAAACTGGGCTCAGAACTTGACATTAAAAGAAGAGCTTATGTGAGCAGTCAGGCAGAAAAAAAGTAAGGGTGGCAGGCTCTGAAAGGGATTGTGGGTAGGAGCTAGCTTATCTAATTGTAAACGAGCGCACAAGTGTGTGGACACTCATCACGCACTTGTCAAAACATGGCTGCCTGTGATTTCGCTCTGCTGTGGTTCTGCTGTTTGCTAAAGATTTACATTCAGACTGGCCTTTTATAATTCCAGTTTGAGAGTACAATTGTAGCAATTACTCCAAGATAGGTGCTGCACAGCTGGAGAAACAACAGAATGAAAGGATTTATCACAAGCATCCCTTACAATCATTGCTTCATTCTTGGGCTTTATTTTCAGTCTTTGTGCATCATCTTGGAACAAAGATTTGCAGATATGCACTTTTCCCCAACTGTGTTTTCAGATGCAAACTGTAGAAGCTGCACTGTTGTTCATTTGTTTCTTTTGTTGCGTCTGTTAGTTTGAGATTTACAGTGAAGATAAAGGAGGTCGTAACAAGTTAAGTGTCATTCAAGCGATACAAAGACGGAAAAGAAGAATTTTCATTTCACTTCTATCTGTTCTTTAAAGACTGTCAAAATAAAGGTCATTTATTGGTGATGCAATCATGAACACAAACCACAAAGCAGTGGAGTTGACAGGCTACACTACAGTTTATTGAGTGCACTGACTCAAATTCCAACTTATGAGAGCAGTGTCAGCTAACAAATTATAGGTCTGATTAGAAAAATGTGTAATTTCTCTTGAGAACAGTGAATTAAATGGAGTTTCACACAAACTGGATCTCATGGGCAGAGGAAGGTAATATCAATTTGTACCTTGTAAGAAATTTTGACACTGCACTTAAAGGAGCTATTTGTAAGTTTTGCTATTGCTACTGCTTGCTAGTGTTAGCATTAACAGCTGTTGTGAGATCAGCATCAAACTTCATTCCTTTACTCATCATGAACTGTCCCCAGAGGTGGAAAGCAATGTCAATGTTAACTCTTGTCTCTGTCACATCTTTTCTTCCACCGAAGTCAGCACACTAATCAGCTAACTCCAGCCTGTTTTGTCACTTTCCAATAGCGACTCACTGTAGCCTCCAATCTGCCTTGAAGAAGTAGCGCTCAGAGGACATATTATAACCTTTGGTAAATGCAGTGATGCGTTTTACACCACCACCTGCTCCCGACAAGAAACCGGGAGGCAGAGAAAACTTAGCCCCTTTAAGTGGCTGAGTCTACAGCCATGTATGTGTTGAGATGGGACGACCCAATAGTGGAGTGGTGAGGATGCATCCCCAGTTTGATTGCCATTCATTATCATTCCCCTACTCTCTTTCCACAGGTTTCCTGTCTTTCTCGACAATCAAAATACCCAAATGCCCTAAAATAATCAAAAAATTGTTGAGATACAGTCTGACATATCAGATCATAGCTATCCATGGAGCTTGCTGTTAGCATGGCTAAAATTTGGTGACACGGGTATTTTTACTTAAGGGAAGTACTGGTAACAAGGGGAGTAAGGAATGTGTCCATGGAGCAGAGTGAGAAAGCAGGCAGATGCTAAAGCACCAAACTTGAAGTTGCTCTTGATTTCACAGTGGAGGGGGGAAAGTGAGAAAAGTCTCCTCACACAGATGTTCACAAGCTGCTGTCACAAGAATATCAACATCTCTCCACACGAAATCGACACTCTATCCAAGCCTGAGAACACCATGATAGCTCCCATCTTGTGGTTTTCCAAACACACAGTACATTTGAAGAAGGCACAATTTTTCTACATACAACATCCTTGCTTACCAGGTGTCACTGGTTGCACGGGGGTCAAAGGTGAAGGAAGGAAGAGACAATTTTGTTTTTCAGCACAGGGCCCGAAATTGCTGATGGATGCACTTCCTAAGTCTTTGCATCCACATACACACGAGCTGGAACAAATGGTGTGATTGTATGCTAATGTTCTTGCTTGTGGCCATGCATTATCTGCTCAACAGAGCAAAAGATTAAAAACAACCTCAGATCACTTGTGTTTTGGAGAAAAAAAATATTTGTTCGACAGCATTTTGCACTTCTCTTTTAATGCCACGAGGCATTAATGTCAAGTAATGAGTCAGACTAATCCTTCATTGGTTTCTGTGGCTTTGAGCATTAAAACTTGATGCGTCTCCTCACTTCACTGTAAATGCCTGTGGACCTCTTAATGTGCAAGCCAAATGCCCTGCCGGGTTGGATTGACCGTAATGGATTTGGTCCAACGACAGATATCCAGCTCTCATAAATTGATTTGATCTCTGAGGACACAGAATGAGAGATGATTTTTACAATTGAGACATCAATGGAACATAGACCACAACAGAGGAGATGGAGAAAGTCAATCCCTGCTCCACTGGCACTGGAAAAATCAAACATGCTACTCAAGTGACTTATTATTAGAATCTCTGAACTGCTTTTATCTCATTTTTTGTGAGGTCACGGATTCACTTTGTAAATTGAATAAATCCTAAAGCCCAATGCATTTAACTGAAGCTAATAGTATAACTAGTCTTTAAAGTTCTTACTTTTACTTCGATCGCTGTTGCTGGAATTCTTTGCCTCTTACTTGAGAGACTATGCACAAATAAAAATTATAATTCCTATCAATGCTAACACTATTATCAACATATTTTAGGGTTAAAGATCTGTAATCTATCACAGTGTCTATTTTTAAAATCAGTCACTCAGCCAGACAGAGTCCGACTGCTCATAAATTCAGCATCGAATAAAGTGATCAGATTACATTTAATGCATTTTTTTGTATCCGCAGGCCTCTGCCATAAATTAAAACCATCTGAAAGCGTCTGGAGTGCATTTCATTTTGCCTTGATTCATGTGCTGTAATATAACCCCTCTCCGATTCCCTGTGTGGCACAGGACAGCGAGGCGAGTGAGCTGAGTGCGTCAGGAGATTAAAACCTAACCGCGAGATTGGACTCAGGATGTAGGCATCAGATAATATAGTAGAGATATAATGAAAGCGTAAACAAAAACCTGGCACAAGACAGAAACGCCTGCTCATAAAATCTCCTCTCTCACCATTGTCTTCCTCACAAAAGAGATTCCACAGGCCTGGCGCCCTCCGAGTTATTAACAGTTGACTGAATTACATACTTCAAAACTTTAAGTGATTTGAGTTTTGCCTTGGCTTTTCCATTGTTAGATAGTATGTGTAGATGTCCTTACAAGGGCTGAGTAAACAAGGTGCTCTTTGTATGGAAGGGATACAATGAATGTGCTGTTGGGAATCCTTCCAAAGATCACAATGTAATTGCAAAACTGACCCATGAACATAATAAAGACGCCAAAATATTCTGTTAGTTTCCTGTCCAGCAAGACAAGCCAATCAAATCACTTTAGCACATGCAAATGTACGAGGACAGATTATGATGTGTAAAAGCTCTTGCACTCTTGTCAGTCCACTGCTGAGCCCTTCTCCTCTGCAGGCCGGGTTGACACCTTTGTGTCCTTGTGTGCCCGGCAGCTGTAGTGATAGATTGTTCGTCGCTCACTTGTTGGGAGCAGCGCTGAATGGGACGCCTGCCGGACAGCTGTGCTGGCACAGACCGCGATCCTTGCTGCCAAGTCACAGAGCCTTTTTACCCCCGCTGCTCCCTGAACACTGCTCAGTGCTTACCGTCAGCCTCTTCCCTGTCGTGCTTCAATGACAAAACACACGTCAGGCTTTAACAGCTCACTTTGCACTAGGTTGGCGAGCCCAGTCTAGCTTTTGTGTTATTGGCAGGGTCACTGTCTGAGGTCTGTGATGGGCTGGTGGAGCATACAAGGTCATAGTTGGTCTCTAGTGTTCATATTAATATATTTAATTAATCAAAAAGCCCCATAGACTGGCTGATGAGAACTGTTACAATTTTATTTAAACTCTAAAACAACTCATATTACACACGCAGCTGGGAGAGGCATCACAGCGGACTTCTGAAATACAGCCATCAGGTTCGGAAGACCTTGAATTGAGACATACTGTTAGTTAAGAGTGATTGAAGAAGTTAACATGAAAATTGTAGAGAGGTGTAATATATGATTAGAATTTGGCTGGGGCACCAGACTGCATTAATAAGAGATGATGAAAAATCAATAGTAGTCATTACACCACAGCGCAGGACAAAATATGAACTAGTTTAGAAACTGACCTGAGGAGATTTCTTTTCCTCCAGCAGTAAAGGCTTGATATTGGTAATAAACACCTACAGTGGTGCAACTACTGGCTGGGGAAATATAATTTTTTACCAAAGACAGGGAAGATGAGACGTTAACCTTCATTATAATTCGACCAATCTGCTCTCTTGTATTTTCTAGTACAGGCAGACGAAGGTGTCTGAGCAAGAGAGCCTGACACAAAGGTAACACAAACCCTGGGAAATTCTGCTCCTGCATTTGTAAGCTTGTATTGACCCCGGTCCCCAGACCTCGAAACACTCCTCAAAAGTATCACTGCTTTGTGCAAACATCTGTCAGTGTCATATTGTAAGGTATCACATGAATGAAGTTACTTTGATCACTCCAAGCTACTTCAAGTGTGAATGCAAAATCTGTTTCTGCGGCATGTTATGATTGTCTGTATGAAAAGCATAAGCCTGAAACAGGAAGCAGATGATTAACCAGATTCTCCATACATTGTTCCCATTCTCACTGCAGTTATCCATCCAGCCGAGTCCTCCTTTCTCTATCTTTTGTGAGTGGATTCCCAGTGGAAGGATCGACATGGATTTCACAAACAATTTATCCTAAATTGCAGGAAAATTGGCTGCAGATCTTAGGGAGAGGACAGAAAAAAAGTAGAATGAGGTTAAGATGATCCACAGGGTATTTATTCACTAAGGCTCTCATGGTCGTTCCACAGGGCTCTCCCCTTTCAAAATAACCCACAGCCCCCCTTTCAAATCCCCCGACAGCCCCCCCTGTCATTCGCCGTTTCAAATGTATTAATGGGCCGGAACCTTCCTGGATGATCTTGGCCCTCTCCCTAATGAAAACGCTCTGCGGCTGGATCCCAGCGCAGCAATCAGGCTCTGGCCTCCAGAGCGCTGGGGCATGGAACACGCAGAGCAGGAAGAGCCCCAGTGTGACCCCACACTGTGTCCTTCAGTCACCCCGTGTTGCCCTACGCCCTCTCTGGCCTGGGCCTCTTCTCCTCCAAAGCCCTCAGTGCCAGAGGCCTCAAGCCCTTACCTCTATAGAGTGAGGAGGAAAATCCAGCGGTTTGATGGGCTAGAAAACATCACCCTTTACCAAATTTACTGTTTACGTAATCTCAATGATGTGTAACGCTCCGCAGCATCACAGTTATGTGTTTTTGCAGGCAATTAGAGCCAGAGGAAATTCAAAAGATTTTTTAGCATGTTTTTAAATATTATTATGCTGTTCCATTTCAAGACAATATGTCAGACAATGTTTACTTTGACATGTTTTTTAAATGAATCTTATCTAAATGAAGCAAAATTACTGTTACAGATTTCAAATAATTACATCATCTTTAACTGTGAAAGCTGCGCGCTCGCCTCTGGATATCTCAGAAGCATCGTCACATCAGTAGCCTCAGCTACCGTAAACAGAAGCTAGCCACATATTGTAAACACTGAAATAAAAGCCATCCACTTCCCTGTGAGGTGTCATTTTGAAGGGCTGATAGGGACAAAACAGAAGCAGAAACCATGTCTCGGGTCCTCACGGCGTTTAGCCTGTCGGTAGCCAGCAAGGCTTTGTTTGGTCTGTTCTGACAGGTCTCCTTTAGTCTCCGCTCTCTGTCCCCCCAGGCCCCAGCCTTCAGCCCCGAGGTAAGCCCGGCCAGATGTGGCGACCCGGGGTTCTTTGCAGCTGCATGTGTAGCAGGGAACTAAAATGATGGGGCAGTCACCAGGACGTGCATCATCTGTTTTAACTTGTCTGTCTTCCCTGACAGACCCGCTGAGTGCTGTTTTCATTCCCCTTGGATAATATCTTTTACAGTTTCGCAAAACTGTCAGCGAACCTAAAGCGCTGAGCCCCACCTGCCCGAGCTGTTGCCCATCACCCCTAATGACAACCAGACACACTCAAAGACAGGGCACTAAGGTGCTAACTACCCCACAGAGTTATATCTAGCACACATTTGCTTGCTCACATTTTCCAATTGGGGCATAATGGGCAGATTTTCTCAGATCATTTGAGGCAGTCGAAACTTATACTATATGATTTTGCTTAGGAAAAAACTCCACTTTAAGATAAGTGTAACACTTTGGATTCTCTTTTTCTCTACAAGTAAACACTCACCACTTTATATCTTGGGCTTTGAAAAAAAAAACACCTTTCAGACCGTTTCTTGGGAACACGGGACATCTTGGGTGTCTAATAATCTAATGGAGAGGTGATGTCACTCAAACCCAACGACATAAGATAAACTCTGAGGACCATTTCCGCAAATCGTGAAAAAACAGCCCTCTTCCCTCCGTTTATGCGGGACACATTTATGTGTGAGCACTTCTTCAGGGCAATTTATTTGAGAATAAAAGAGGAGCCAGCCTTCACATGTGTTAGTGGAGCGTGTGACAACTACACTATGGTCTGCATTTGTTTTTCTTGGGCACTTCCATTCTCTCTCTCTGACCTTGGGGGAGCAAGGACCAGCGGGCAATTGTCTGGTGTCTCAAACAGTTAAGTCAGACATTTCGCCGCTCCACAAAGAACTGCAGCCCCTTTAACTACTGAAGAAATTATGGAGAGAAGATAATGAAAGTAAATCTGTCAGATATGAAGAAGTCTCAGCTTTTTAGTGTCAGTGCTCAGCCAGGCATAAAATGCTCCATTTAGACTCCTCTCCAGAAACAAAGCTCTCTGGCGCAGCCTCTCAGGTAGTGATGTCTGAGAATGCGGGGAAAGATTTCCATTTCTTCCAAGCCCCCTCCTTTCCCCTTACACATCCAACCTTTTCCTCCGCAGCCCTCCCTCTCTCCTTATACGAGACTGTGGCGTTCAGCGGCTCAGCCTGGAGTTGTGAGGCAAACTTGGTGAAAAGCAGCAGGAGATGAATCTCTTTAAGTCCCCTTGAACAACATAAAACAGTCTGAGCTTCCATTATTCAGGGGCCTGTGCTGCTTGTTTACAGTGGAGTGGGCCCGCAGCACCTGCACTCCGGATGGCCTGACAGCTTGATGGGCCCTTTAATGGTGATTCACTGGCCAGATCTATGTGGATAAAAATGGAATTCTGGGAGAGCAATCTAATAAGAAAATAAAGCGCTGAATGGTTGCCATGGCTGTTGGATGGGCTTGTTGGGCCCTGTTCAGTGGGCCATGCTGGCTGGAAATCAAATCCAAACTTTGAACTCGGGGCTTTATTACATGATATCACCTCAGCTATGGATTCCTTCAAATAGAATGTCACGGGGTCAAGTAGATGGTACTTCAGCTTTACCTGTTAAAACTTGGGTTAACCTTGACGCTCTGTAAACAGGAATTCAATCCCAGCGTTGAAGATTGTTTTGAAGTCTCTACAGTGATCTGTATGTTGTATAAACAGCTGAGATACAATATCACACAGGTATGCAGCTATGCCAACAATATTTTCCCAGTGCAAATGTAGTACACTGGATACACAGAACTATTACTGAATGTACAATGCAACACAGAGACAGCATTAGCATTTCACTGTTGCTTGCTGGTGAAAGCAAGAAAGGCAGAATTGGTGATTTTGAGCTTTTTAGACAAACTGAACTGATTGTTTTCCTTTAAGGCCTGAGAACTTTTATTCTGCATCTCAAGATGCATGAACCATTGAAATAAAAAGCATAGGATTGTCCGAAATATGCATTGTCAAACAGATGGAACAGGGGTGCTTTTCTATCTGGGAGATAAATAATTTTCACAGGACTGACATTCCTCTAAAAAGAAGCTACAATATGGCGACATGCATTCTTCACAAACATAAAATATGAATATAATAAGTAATAACAATTTCAACATGAATTATTTTAGAATGTTACCAAGCACATTTGTTTTGTATATTTCTAGATTTTTGTTTATTTTTATAAAAAAATATATAAATATATAAATTACACGCTCTTACTATTTCTTTTTTACCATTTTATCTCCATTGCCCATTTTGTCTATTTTACCTTCCTTTATTCCATGATAACATGACATGACTCATATCCTCTGAATCCCAACACTCTAATAAGCACGAGACAGCAAAAAATTAGACGTGATTGAATTCAGACAGCAGGTACCGGGAGCTGAGGGGCTTTAAGGGTTATGATAAACCAATCTTTACTCTCTGTCTAACTAGTGGAATCAGCTGCTTTGACCTCCACAGGCATCGTGCCCTGCTATTCCCAGCCGTGAGGTGTAATGTATCCAGAGGCAGTCCAGTCTCTATGATGTTCAACAGCATGTACCCATTAAAGGCAGTATATGGAGTGGTGCACACACACAAACACACATGTACAGTCACACATGGATACATACAAACGCTTGCACACATGCGCGCATACACACACACACACACACACACACACACACACACACACACACACACACACACACACACACACACACACACACACACACACACACACACACACACACACACACACAGATCCAGGGCTCTAACTCGCAGTCTGCATTGATCTCCCCCTGTCATATATCATTAATGAGGGTATTAAATCCATGTTTAGGAAGCAGAAGGCTGGCTTTAAGTGAGGTTTGCTGGGGCAGCTCATAATGCAAAAGACCCTCAGTGAAATCTCCCCCAAGGAAGGGCCACTCTCTGGGCTGAGGAGCACATTAATGGAGTGATGTCATGGTGGCTCATATCACTGCTACTGTCCAGGGACAGAGAGAAAATTCTAGTCTGTGACCCATAAACTGACCCTAAACCACCTAATGATGACGGACAGAGATCACCAAAAGAATAACTAAATGTTTTATACATAAAAGTGCCACTGCCAATAGAGGAAAATGACCCTGAAGCCCATACTTATTTATGTTATCAAAAATAACAGGAGTTATGATCTTCGTGGCAGCAAGTAGCAAAAGAATGGTGCATCTTTATAAAAACCTTGTCATACTGTACACCAGCTGTATTGATCAGTCTAAAATTCTCCCCTATGCGCCTCACCCCTGGGTTATCATCGCATCATTACCATCCGGAGTTTGGGGAGACGCTACAGTATGATACGGCAAATGGACTTGCTATTGATTTTGTTAGGGAGAGAGAGAGAATGGCAGATGGAGAGGAAGTCAAAAGGGAACATCTGGAAGGGGACCGGGAGGAAGGGTGTGTGAAGGGCTCCGGGTGTTAGACGATACAGGAGGACAGTGCAAAAGAACTCACACAATCTTGCTGAAATCTACAACTGTGTCAGAAAAGAAGTGGGAGAAGTGAACAGTAAATATTTGAAATCTGTGCTGGGCCAAGGTTTAGAAGAAGAATTTGATCCAAAAAAGTCAGAATGTCCATTTTTATCTCGTCTTACAGGAAAGCAGGAAGCGAAAGCCGTGGCACTTTACACGACATAATAAAAAAAATAACAACTTTGCTCTGACTAATCCTATTATGAGAGGGAGTCTTTGCTTTGGAGTGTATCTGAGGTGTTAATGTGATGAGCAGCGTGAGAGTTGAAAAAAAAAAGAAAAATGAAATGGGGCAATCCTTCCTTTCGGGAAAGGGATATCCTGAGGCACGGCTATATAGACCTTAAGTGCTGACAAAGAAGATATTGTATTTTTCCAGCAATCCTTTTAAACACTGCAGGGCAGAGGCATACAGTTCATTTCAGAACAATACTATTACATTTCATTGAAGAAAAGGCAGCTATTGTGATCTTATCACTCATTTCTTACAAGCCTGATAGAACAAGGTGAACATACATATACTTAAAAATCACTGTTTGCTTTTATAAGGAACAGAAATTCGGAGAAAATCAAATAATGGCAGCAATTCCTTCGCAATCAGGTCATCCGCACGCAGCAGAAGGCCGATCTTTTTTTTCGCCTCTCTTCCCACTGGCTCGGTTTGTTTTGTTCTGCTTGATTAACCAAGAATGCTGGAAACTGTATGTATTGTTTCCGCACCATGAGCAGTGTCTAAAATATTTGCTGTGCATTAAATACTTTAGCAGACAATCAAAATCCTTTCAGCACTCCCCATTACTGTGAATAGGCTTAAGGGAAAATAATGTGCTGGGCATGCTGGTTTCGGAAAACATGTCAACAATTCATCGTCAGCGGAGTTTCTCACTGTCAGGTGGAGCTTACTAGGGGCTACGATTAGTGCGGATTTGTGTGATGCACCATAACCTTGACACTGAACTGTGAAACAGCTTCACGCAACATTCCAAAGCACCTGTCAATCAACTCACACCTACAAGGATAAATACCCATCTGCTCAGGCGGCAGCTTTGAAAGAAGTGGTACAATGAGTTCTGTGTGGCTGTTTTAGTTACATCAGAAATATGTTTAGAAATATATTATCGGCTGTATTTGCGGCTCTTGCATCACGGCTGACACTGTGGCGTGCAAAAAGTCAACATTACTGACAAATTGACCCACACATTTGTCTGCAGGGATTAGGCTTGGGGATTGTGATTGACTTTAACAGATATTGAGACGGAATAAAGTATTAAATATCTAATACTGTCTGCCCTCAGGGTTTCACTTTCTCAGTGTGGACCTTGAAGCTACAGCCAGCTGCATCGGATGTTGGCAGGGCCGTCTCCTTGTCACGAGACTTTCTGACTAGACTAGTTTTTTTTTCATCACCACCGGCGCAGGTGGATCCCCGCTTGACTCTGTTCTGTTGTTCAGGCTTTGTCGGCTATGAGAGCGCCAGTAACAGTTAGAGGTTATGTGAAATGTGAGGGAGGGAGGAAACACATTTTTCAATACATTAATTTTCGGGAAGCATCTTTCACAAATGTCTCCGTTATTAGCTGACCTGCGGGAAGGGGTTGAATGAGTTTCACCCAGCGTTCAAGGTAGGAGAGCAGCATTTAGGAAGGGCGTAGGTCAGAGAGCATTCGCTTTTATAAAACTAGCTTTAATCACTCCTGTGCCACTTATGCTTCGGTTGAACTGCAGTGTGTGTGTGTGTGTGTGTGTTTTTTTTTTTTTCTAAACCAATAGAAAGACTATCCTGCACTTAGATAAATCTGCTTACTTCACAGGATTTTGTTCTTCTTCAACATTTCCAGCAGATACTGTCGATAGGATGCAAAGTCAGACTGACTACAGTAGCCAAAAGGAAAAGCACATAAACCAATTCACAGCTAGACGTCTGTTTAAATTTATTGCAGGTTTTTCTAACGGGACCTTTTCCCTTCCAACAACTGCGCATACTGTACGCAATATCTCATGGCTGAGAAATACAGGAAGTCTGGCTGCTTTGCCAGGGGAAGCCGGAGATGTCGTAAGGGCACCCCCACTGAGAGGAAAGATGGGCCGAGGTGTGGTGGAGTGGTCAGAGCACCTCACAGGGGACCAAAAAGGATTTCACACCAGTTGTGGGCAATTGTTTAGGCATATCCCAGACTTTATCCCAGGTTTTTAACTCCACCTCGCTGGCAGGAGTATGAAAGCAAAGAGCAAAAACAGCTAATTATTGTAGCTTATATTCAAATAATAATATAATTGCCTATAATGCTGTTGTGAAAACACTGAAAAGAATTTGTTTTATGATGAGGCTAACATTTATAGGATTAATACCTCCAGCTTCGCCTCCCGCCATTCCTCCTGGATTATAAGGCCTTGCCAGGGAGGTGAAGCTGTCAGTCAGCAACATGTCTGGACTCATCATCCACTAATCAGCAGAGTTTATAAAAGTCCCTCGCCTCTGACAGGTTAGGATGACTGATACCTCACAGCAGCAGGCCCCACTGCCTCAACATGCACTTTAGATCCCGTCAGCAGCATCCAAATCAAAACAGGATGAAATGGCCACACTCCTATCATTGAGTGTTTGGGAATAATCCCCCCCCCCCCCCCCCCCCATGGGCAGATTAAAGGGTATTTTTTCCAGTTCGTGCCTTGATGGAATTCACCATGTAGAGTTTGACAAAGGCTGGCATTCTCTTTGACGTCTCTTCATTTGGTGCTCCGTGCCATCGGGGCTCTGGAGGGTGGGAGATGAGTGGCGTGGCGAGGTGCGCATTCGCCTGCTGGTGTGACGTAAGGGCAGTGTTTATGCGACATCATAAATATGCATGTTGCTTCTTGCTATACAGGGGCATTTATGACAGTGGAGTGACAGTATTTGCACTTTCAGAGGTCATTTACCTGTCATCCACCGTGACAGTAGGGAACAAAGCAGAGGACAACTACACATCACGTCTACTGGACAGGATGATTTTTAAAGGCTCAGAGTGGCTGATGTTATCTAATAAAATTAAAATACATGAAAGCAATTTTTGAACGTAATGTTCAAGGAATCCTTTTCATATATGTTGGCACTGTAGGTTTGGATTTAGAAGTAACAATTCATAATATGAAAGGAAATGCTAAAGTTTACAGACTATACATATAACTATACATACATGTACAGTAAACACACACACACACAATCACGACTAATACCACTATTTTGACACTGCTGTGAGCTGTCCTGGATTAAAACAGATGTCTCAAATACAAGTAATAATTTAGGAATATATAGATGGGGTGAAATGTCAGGGAATGTACTGGAAACCCTAAAGAAACAGTTTGACTTCTTAAAAGTATTTTTAATTGTAATCCCACAAATTTCAGTGGAAATTTAAAAGAAAAAGAAATCAGAGGGAAAAAAAAAAAAAAGTGGGAAAAAAACAAAGATGTGTTTTTTCTTTTTCTCCATCCATCTTTCTCTATCTCCAGGATACGGTCCATAAGCTGATTGGGGTTAATGCATTGGACAATAGCGCAACGCTGCACTTCTGTTCTACATTATGCTCCTTTTTTTGGGACAGTATGGTGCTACTTTGGAGCATACATGAGACATCACCCCAAAACATAATATTTCCCAGACCTAAACAAAGGCCACAGCATATGGTATCACTCTGATGGAAGAGTAGCGAGGCTGATATCATCAGGCCTGGTGACCTGAAGCTTGTCGTATGAAACCGCTCTGAAGATGTCTGCGCTATGATGTTGTGCCTGTTCACCTTTTATGAAAGGAAGCCCGAGCAGTAAAATAATAGAGGTTTTAATTGCTGCAGAATTATTAAATTCCAAAACCCAATAGAATATATTGAAATGATTAAGCAGGAAGTATATTAATTGAGATTCTGTGACGATATTTTGCTTTTTATGGTATAAATTGTACAAAGGATTTGCACATGTAGACATTGGAGTAGAATTTAGGGAAGAAATTGAACAGAAAACATCAAACATGGTGAGTGACATCATCTCAGAAGTAAGTTCAGGCAGAGATGGATGAGCCTCTTCCTGGGTGGACACGAGGTCAGTCAGAGGATGATCTCTGGACATCTATGTGCTCTCGCTACACGCTCCCCTCACCCTCTACTCCCTGTCCCGCCTCAGACAGATCATGTGATGTGCGGAGCTATGTCCAAATGAACACAGGTGCTCTGATTCGTCCTGCGTGTTCCAGCACAAATCCAGGCATCCAGGGAGCTGTGCTAACACTCCCCAAAGACCATCTGCCCTGGGGAGAAACTGATCCTGTGGATCTAATGTCAACACCGAGGGGATGTTTGGGAGCAATGGTGGAATCTAAAGTATTGAGTCAGAGGAATGGGCGTGTGTGCTAAAGACGCCAGGGCAGGGGTGCACTCGGGCTGGGGAAGGTTTTCCTTGTGATCACTGAAAAGGTATCTCACCCCTTAGTTTCCACGCAGTAAAAAATAAAAAACAAAAAACAAAAGTTGAAAAATAAACATGTTTTCTATGGATTATTGAAAGTTTATCAAACAGTGCTCTGTTTAGTTCAGCTGAAATTTCTCTCCAAATATGTATGCATTGTTTTTTCGTTGTATTTGAATTCCATCGCTACATTTTATTAAAGGATAAGTTATATTGTATCAAGTTAAATAATGGAGCAAAGTCATACAGGAAAACAGCATAAAGTTTCAGGGAGACCACCAATCACACGTGTCAGTAAGTTGAGAAAATGATAAAGCCCACCACAACCAAACCCTGCTGGGCTGAGACTCACAATAGCTCACTGTTTCCCTTCTTGGATACAAGTCTCAACAGTCTCCTCTCACTGGGTCAAAGTGTTACATGGCACAAGCCCAAACACAGGCCTACAGTAAATAGAGGGTGCTTCAGAGTGCTCAGAGGCCTGCTGCGGAGGGACAGTGTTTGGATAGGCCCTCGCTGTCTCATCCATATGGGCCCAAATGTTAAATTAATGAGCTCACGAGCGGCATGTTAGATTTATCTCACAGTGCTGCTCAGTCTCCCCGGCCCGCCGCTCTCCATCATGCCGTGGGTCTCTCACCACAACATACAGCCACTCGCTGATAACTTTGAAGTTTATACGCAAAAGCAAACAACTGCTGTGGCACTTGAACCTGACTCCATGTCAAACGGAAACATTTTTTTTTTTTTTTGTCTTTTTTTTTTTCTTCTTGTTTACAGAGCTAGGAGGTAGGAAGCAGCGGCCTCAGGCTTTTGCTTGGAGTTTGTCCATTGTCCGTATATTATGGACTGACAGGATTAGCTGTGTGTGTGTGTGTGTGTGTGTGTGTGTGTGTGTGTGTGTGTGTGTATGTGCATAACTGTGTGTTGAGGGTAAATTGTTTTGGCAAAAATTCAAGTAGTGACAATGCCTACGGGAGTACTTACCTGTAGTGTATATATTTACTGTAAAGAAAGATTGGGCGGGGAGGAGGTTGGGTGCCGAAAAACAATTTCCCCATTCCTCTCACTGCCTGGGGCTGGGGCTGATCTGTCCCTGGCACGGGCCCCAGGCACTGAGAGTGGAGATACACTCCCTAAAATTATCGGGCCTGGAGAATAAATACAGGTCTATCATCGCTCGGCTGAAAGACTCATTAGGGGCCAGAAGGACAGAGGACAGACGGAGGAGTCGGAGGATGGTGCGAGTTTGTTTGCGTATATGTGTGTGTTTGGGGGAAGAATGGGAGAGAGTATGATCAAAAGCGAGGGAGAGGCAGGAAATGATGCAAGGCTGTAAAAAGACAAACTGCTGGTGATGCTTATTTTCATTGCACTCACCACTAAAAATGGACTGAAGTCTGAGGCCCTGAGAGGTTTGGGCTGATGCCTTGAAAGTGACCCGGCACTACAAATAGCCACCCTGCCCCTGTCCAAACGTCATTGTCTGAGTTCCGCCTGGAATATAGATAGTTCCTATGGGGTCACGATCCCAGGAGGTGGATATTTCCCTCGTGTCAATATCTACAGAGGAAAGGAAATATTAAACAACTCTGCTATACATTGATATTTCTGCACACCAGGGGTTCAGAGTGTTTCCTGACTGAAATCCTGCAGACCCAGGAAACACACCATACAGGCTGCAGATGCAGAGCCAGCTCTAGCCATCTTCCCTTAAACAAAATAGGGCACAGAAATAGAAAGTGGGGAAGACAGAGGGTAAGAGGTGAAGAGAAAGAGTTAAACAAACAAATAAAAAGAAGTAGATACACTCTCAAACAGGAAGGCACAAGAGGCAGCTAGCAGACATCAAACTGTCAGTGTCAGTCTATATGCGGCGTCTCCATAAACTGCTGGATGCAGACAGGCCCAGCATGAGGCCAGGGCCCCCAGTCTGCTGAGTGTTCCACTATAGTGAGCCCATGGGAGTCCTGGGCCAGGTAAAGTACTATCCCAGCCACTGCTCTGTCTTCTGCAACTAGAATCACAACCGGTCTAACAGAGGAGACAGAGCACTTCCACCACTGTCTCTCGGAGTCATTAACAACCTTCACTCACGAAGATTTATAACCTCATGATAAATGTGTATCTGACTAAGTACAATAAAGACACTTCCAAGGATAACAGTTTATTTTTGTTCCAGTGCTGGCCGACTGCGCTTCGCTCTCTGCAACACTGAGCAAAAAATTTCACCTTTTATGAAATGTGAGACAAAGTCAATTCTTGCGCATCATTTTTCATTTCATAATGCGTCATTATGCGGGGTACGTTGTAAAGGGTAAATTACAAATAGAAAAAAATGCATTCGCCACGTCCATCTATTCCATTCAGCAGCAAATCGTCTTTCCAGAAACATCCGTGTGGCTCAATCCCCTTGGATGCAAGTAAGAAAATTAGTTTTATTATAATTTTGCTGAACTGTCCCTTTAATGTGCATATATTTGATTGAAAATGCCCTTAATGCTAATGTATGTGCTGCACCTCTAAACTAAAATATAGATCTACTAAAAGTAATGGAAACCCATAAAGTGCATGATGTGGAGCATCCATGTGCAGTTTTAAGTAATCTGATAATAACATCAATTGTAGCAAACCTGCAGTAAACATAAAAACGTGCACGCTAACACGCAAGCACACACACAAGCACAGACACACAGCACTATCTGGCAAAGAACACAGCAGGTAATCTGAAGCAGTTCCAGGACTTAGTGCTGCTTAGATGGCTCCATGCCTTAAGGGCCTGCTAAACACTGCTCCCTTGGCTAAAGCCCCGGAGAGGAAAAATGAAGGAGAAATCAGTGGCTGAGCTCATCCAGGCCTGCAGCACAGAGCTAATAGTAAAGCTAACCCTCACCTGTCCATGAAGATCCCTACCTCCATGTGTGCAGTGTGTGTGTGTGTGTGTACACATTTGTGTTGTGTATGAGGGGATGAGGAGCATGTGTGCGCTCATGTGCCTGTGTGTGCCAAGAAAGTTCTTGCCAAAAGCACAGCTGCCTTCAGTCTGACGCATGGTTCCATTCCATCTGATCTATCTATCCAGAAAATGAACAACCCACTTTTCCTTTTTTTTTTTTTTTTTTTCCTGTGGTGTCTTTCTCTGACACCACCCCTCCTTCACCCCTCTCTCTCTCTATTTCAAATCTCTCTTTCTCTCTGATTTTTTTTTTTTTTTTTTAACTCCCCTCGCCCTTTATCTCATAATTTCTTCCAGTCCTGCTGTCTGACTCTTCCCTCCAGTCTCAAACTGTGCCGGGGACACAACCTGGAGCCCCAGCCTTCCTCCTGGAATGCCATTAATCCCGACATTCCCATCTCCATCTAAAGTGAGATCATTAGACCGCTCACTGGCTGTGGAGTAAAGAGACATATTCTGATGAAAACATCCTGCTGCCTGCTTATTCTTTCTCCTCCCTCTGTATGCTGCTGATGTGAGCCAGAGGCTGGAGAAAGGTTCAGCCTGCCCCAACACTTCTGTTTATATTCCTGAAACATCAGCAGAAAATGCTACTCTTTACTCTAAACTTAAAAAGGACCATGCACATTTCTAATGGTTTTTCTCTGCATTATTGTGTAACTCAATAACAAGTTGGCATAAGTTAGATTAAAAAAAAAAAGCCAGTGAGAGTGCTGATAGGAAAAAATATGGATGATTCAGAATCCCTCTGGATGTATTAATTGCAGTGTTTGGTGCATCACATGCGATTGATACTGCTAGGGGAAACACATCAACAAAATTTGCATGGTCTCCCAGAGTCAAACATAGTTTTTCTTTCATCTGCCATACATATAGAATGCAATAGTTGGAAACAGTCAGCATGAGTGAGCGAGGCAAGAGCCTAAAACAGTCAGATTACTTCAGCTCCCACAGGGAGACTAAGGGCAATACAGTGCAGCCCAAGTGTCTTTTAGATCAGCGTCCCTACTTATTGATAAGAGCATGAGAAGAGGGGATGATCAAAGTTGAAGGTGGAGAACCGCAGCTCAATAGCTGGAGACCTGGAGGTCCCCCTCTAATGTACAACTAGACTCCCAGATTTTGGGGGACAGGTGAGAGTGATTTTCTGGGGATGGCTGATTGTGCATGGATGGATATTTATATGTGTGTTGAACTGTTGAGGATATACCTAGATTTTCTGCTCATCTTAGACACAGCGATATGCTCGCATTGAGACTGTAAATGTCATCTGCACAGTAGTTTCCATTATATTTCCGAAGCCTGCTCTCACTTTGTCTCTCTTCCTATCTCTGCCTCTATAATCAATAAGCAGCCTGTCATTTTCACTTCTTTTGTTGACGTACCTAAATTAAATCCAGCTTTCAAAAGACTTCATTAAATTCATTCATTCAAACTGAACAGTGTTCATACTTTCTGTCTGTTAGGTTCTCATGCAATCTGATCCGGACCAAATGAACAAATAAGAGCCTTTTACAGAACCCCCGCGACTCAATTAGGCCTTTTAACCGCACCACAGCAAATAAATCACTTTGTTGATCAATGTCTTCAATAATTAAATGCTGGGCAATAGCTTTTCTGTTTGGCTGCTGTCAATACTGCTGAAATTTATTTCTCTCTGGCTGTACAGGAAGTCAATTTTTACAACCCTTCGATTTTCGACTGTGAAAGCAAATAATTTGAATGCGGCAGCGTGGGGGGAATTAAACAGTCTGCTGTGTAACTGCAGACGGTGATGTCTTTACAGGGGCTTTCGTTTTTGTTTTTTCTGCTGCAACGTTAATCAATAGCTGAATTTAGATATACCCTGCAGTCCTAAACCCCGTGTACTACGCTCGAGGAATGCTGGCGCACAACGCCCGAGACTCTGCACCAGCATATGAATATGATATAACCATCCAGTAGTGGTGCTATCCACAGTAGTAATCTAACATGATGAAATACATCCTCTGAAAGCATTTCAGAAAGTTGTCTGCAAGGGTCTGATTGTGTCTCATGCTGTAGTCTCCCTCTGGACAGGACTGTATATCATTATTTTTCTCCTAACCTCAGGCTGTTTACTACTCTTTACACTGACGAAATAACTTACTTTCAATCGGCAACCCTTGCCCTCTTTGTAAGGTAATTTCCCTTGCTGAGAACGGAGCAACCAGAGGAGGAAGCAAAGGGACAAATTATCCTCAGTGTCTAGACGGGTACACGGGCAACAACAAAGACTAACCTCTGCAGAGAACAGATCTGAAGAAAAGAGAGGCACACAGTCAAATCTCAAGGCTGCAACCCAAGGTTTACACAAAGTCTACGCAATATACAGTATCTGTAACTGTGCTAAAGCAAATAATCACAACAAACGTAAATAAATAATGAAGTTGTCAGGCAATGGAAGGAAGAATACGTGGGGAACATAAATCACACAAGTATCACAATGCAGCACCTCCTTCAACACGGATCCCCGGGGAAGGGTCTGGGCAGACTTAGATCCTGGACTCTCTCACAGCTATGTAAATCATACCTGCCCTACTAGACCCTCCAACAGACCCCAACAGCCCCCTCCAGACACTAGTCACAGCTCAACTGTTAATTCAACCCAGAAATTGCTGCAGCCGCAGAGCCCTGTGGCTCCAATGTAAGTCTCAGAGGAAGCGCTCTAACCCCAGCCGCAAAGCTCCAGACCTCTAACCTGAGCCCCTACGCTGCAGCCTCAAGCCCTTAGCTTGAGTCACACTCGCGATGCTGTAGCGGCGGGGTCTTAGTAGCATCTACGTCAAGATCCCACATTAATCTGGAGTCCCGGGTCCAGCCCTTTAGTCTCAGTTTCTGTCCCTTTTCAAAAACTAAAAGCGCAGTATGATAAAGCGAAACGGTCATGTTAACTTCAACTCTCAAAAGGACAAGAATAAATACACATGTCAGATAAATAAAAAAAATGGTAGGAAGGTAAGTGGTGAAAGAGAGAAGAGTTGAAGGTTTAGCTCCAGAGGCCATATTTGATCCTTCCAGACACTTCATTGGGAGCTCAGCAGGAGGAAAAAAAAAAAAAAGAGCTGTTGATGGAATGCAGCCATTTGGTTGACCCTGTGGCCGTCTAAGGGAGGAAGGCCGGAGACAGGTAGATATATGGCCAGTTTGTTATTGTGAATTCCAGATCCTGTGATTATCTGCGACTCTCAACCTTCTGGAGTTTTTAATCTGGGGATTCCTGAGACAGTTCACTCGCAGTCGCTGACGTCGCTTCTTGCTCACCTCTCTCTGACCCCCCTCTTGACTATACCCTAACACCACACACACAAACACACGCACACGCACAAGCTGCAGGATTCCCTGTTTAGGGGGGGAAAAAAGAGAAGAAGGAGGAGAAAAAAAAACAGTACCTTACAGATTCCAGGGCTAGGGTCAGGTTTCGTTTTAATGTCCGTTTGCATGTGGATGGGGGGCTGTGGGAGCGGGTGGCTGGGGAAGAACTGGGGTTAGTGAGGAAGGGTGTGGGGTTAGCAGGAGTTCCCCATGGCAGTCCTCCATTCTGCACATACAAACCCGCTGATGTCACACATCACTACTTGCAAGCTGGATGACGAGAAGCAGCTTTTTTTTTTTTTTTTTTTTTTACTGCCACTGAAGTCGCTCTCCTCACCGCTGATGGAGAATTTAAAATACCGTTAGCTCCAAAAGATGGTGAAAGACAAGACAAACAAGAGAGCCTTGATAGCGGAGACTTCTAGACAAAAGGAATCAAGTTTCCGCGCCTTGCTCCAAACGAGAGGCGGCTGATTGAAACCAGATAAGGTTCAAATGGAACTGTTAGGTCCAGTAATGAGATTCCCCGAGTGTATGTTTGGATTAGGTGATTACAGACCTTGCCTTCCTCCTCACAGTCACTCACACATGCACACTGACACACATACGAACTCATACGTGAATCCAGGCGCGCACACACACACACACACACACATGCCAGCGGTGAGGAGTTGTGCATTAGGCTATCATAAGGGTAAGAGTTCATGAAAATGGTGAAATACAACTCTGTCTTCCTGCCTCTGTAGTTTTATAGGGAGGTGTAGCAGAACAAAAGGAAAACGGGTTATGAAAATAGACACAGCTGGCAGAGCCTAAACAATGGGCCAGCTGGTTCTTTTTGAAAGTAATGATCCTCTTTGGCTTCTTGCAGACGTGACAGTGTCTGCTGAGTTACTAATAAAAGTACAGCTAAGATTAAAAGACAAGTGAAGCTCAATAACAGAACCTGCATGTCAGACAGACACCTGCTCTTGTGGAGGTTAATGTCAGGTTCAGGGCAAAGACACTGCAGGTTGAGGTTGGAGCAATATATATATATATATATATTTTTTTTTTTATCCATGCTTGAAAAAAATATTTTTGAATGAACACTTTCAATATTTTATTCAAAATATTTTCCTAAATCAAATATTTTATTAAACAGCATGAATCTCGCCCATAAAACTTTAATTCTACCAATGTGCCTGTGCACCCAGGCGCTCTGCAAAGTATATTGACATACGTTGAAAGTTTGTAGGCTTAAGTATTCCGAGAAAAAAAAAATATGGCGTGCATAATTAGGTGATGTTTCCATTTTTTAACTGCTGGGACAACACTGTCAGAGAGGCTTGCAGCAGCTCACTTCAATAACGGTGTGTGTGTGCATTGTTCTTTTGAAAAGTTTGTCACAGTGACAGCGTCACCGGGGTTTTTGACATCGCCTGTCATGCTGAAGATCTCTGCTGCCTCTGTTGCTGTCACTCCTTATCAGCACTCATTTCTTAAGTTTATGCTTGCAAATATTCAAAACCATATTACCATACCTACCGCTGCCAGGGGGGCAGAAATGAAAGGAGGCAATAATCTCTCTCTTTCTTTATCTGCGAGCTATCCTTCAGCAAAGTATTCAGAGCTAGGAATTTTCAGCAGGCTTATATGAGTGAGAAGGATATTAATGTTTTGATTGTCATCTTTTTTTCTAAAATGATCCTGCTTGTGTTCTCTATGGCAAACACTCTAAAGTTATTCTTTTAGTACTCCTCTAAATTATTCTATTTTACCTCGGGTTAAATGGCAATGTCACAAAAGAGCATATATAAAATTATTAAATACAGCACACAATAGTTTGGGGAGTGTGGGGGCGGCTTACATGCACATTTAATTGCATTACAAGACAAACACTTAGCACCATAATGCAGAATCACAGCAGTACAATTTCACAGTACTTCCACACAAAAACATGCTGCCTGGCATGCATTTTGGCATATCCATCACAATGCTCCTATCTGCAAGGTGCAGGGTAACCTGATTTAAGGGCAACTTATTGGATTTGTGGGAGGGACTGAGAGGGGTGGAAGGGAGAAAAGAAAAACAAAAGGGAAGGATTAATCACGATGCAGCGGCATGACAGTGCCTACAAAGGCGGCCATGAAACAGTTGCTTGACGAGAGAATGATTGCAGGATCTGCAAGTAACCGGCTGCCACCGGCGATGTTCTTCCTCCAACTCAACTTGTCAGGTGTAATCATTTTGTTAAGCTTAATGTTTTATGCAAATGCACTTGGGGAGAGTTTTGTCAGGGGGCTGGTTGTTGTTTTTTTTTGTTCCTCTGCGTGTGATGTGTGCGTATGTATTGTGGTTAAGTGTGTGTATGATGTTGTGTGTCTGCGCGCGCACGTGTGTGTGTGTGTGTGTGTGTGTGTGTGTGTGCACGTAAGGGCGAGGGGGGTCTGTATTTGGTGGTGTGCGTGTGTGTGGTATTGTTTTTTAAGCACTCTGAAAATATTTGCATTCCTCTGAACCCTGCCTGTGTTGCCCTGATTATTTCCTGTATGCATCAGGGTTTTCTCTCATGGAGATCACACGGCTCAAGTCACATCACACGCTGCCTGAAGAGGAGGGAGCCGGTGCTCACTAGAGCCTACCTTCTCCAGCCTGCACGCTTTGAATAGAGAGGAGAGGATAAAAGAATCAATGAGGAGAGGAGAGGAGAGGAGAGGAGGGGAGAAGAGAGGAGAGGAGAGGAGAGGAGAGGAGAGGAGAGGAGAGGAGAGGAGAGGAGAGGTCTGATATGTTTGTGCTGTTTGTTGGCTGCAGATAACAGTTGAATTTCCACAATGTATTGACATCAAAGTCAATGTATTGGCATGGTCTCATTATGATATATAGAAGCATGTGATCCATTTGCATGGTTTGGACTTTAACTGCATCCACTGCAGTCTTTCAAGGTGACCAAGAAAACTCCAACAATCGTCTCATTTGTCCTCTCAATCGGTGTGTCAATATCAGTCGATTTTCCAATTTTGTCACCAGTAATATATTACAGTAGGTTTTTTTTTTTTTCAGTGCTATTTAAGGTGACAGCAATGACAACTCTACTATATTATCCCAGTTTTTAACCAATAATAGGTCATAGATCTTTAGTAATGGCAAGAGCAGAGTCACTGTATCAGACACAAACATCCAGCCACACTAACTCCCTCAAATCAAAAAATGTTTCCTCCATAAATATCCAAGGTAATCATCTCTAAAAGCCAGCAGAGGGAGAAGAAATGCACTGGCACGGACCAAACCTAACATGGCCCTCAGGTCCTCTTTATGAACTTGCGCCTTTTTGTACTTTTATTGAGCTATATCATTTTTTATGGTTCATCATCATCATCAGAGGATCTCATGTGAGAATCAAAGTCTAATGTCAGTGTTGAGGGAAGAAAGCAGTCAGGCTGAATGCGGTCTTAGCCCCAGGTTTCATTTTCAATCGTCCCTTTTTTTTTTTTCTTTTTTTTTCCACACGTGCCTTAATTCGCTGCCAGATGCAATAAAACGGATGTAGCCTGTGGAAAGCGGGGTGGCTGTCTTATCTACAGGATGATATTCACTGCCTTGCCGTTTTTTTTATTTTTTTATCACCTTTAAAACTCCCCTTACACTTTTACAGAGCCGTCGCCTGAATCGTATGGAGCAGGTTCACTCTTCTACACTCTCCTAGGCAGTCAAAGACAGTTGAGACAGATTGAAATTCATCTAGGCTTTTACACACTTGAGTGCTTTGAATGAAATTTGACAAATTGCTCATTCTAATTCCCCAAAGAGCACATGCCCCTAAGCTTTCACGCTATAAGTTTAGGTTACATCTTGTTCATCATTGTCTTAAATTTAAACAGTTTTGGATGGGAAGTTGAATGTTGATGATTCGTGACTTTGAAAATTATTTTGTGTCCAAAAGGGGAAAAAGCTGGACGACTTTTAACCCCTAGTTCTTTTGTGCATCTCCCATGTGCATACAAGTCATTGTGAAAATATTTGAGGATCCTGTTTAAACTGACATGACCTTGTAGGCTAAAGGGAATAATAGTTCAGAGAGGGAGAGGGAGGAAGAAATCTGGAAGCCTGTTTTTAGTTTGTGTTTAACTATATTCACTCTTTTTTTCCCCAGGGACCCTCTTTGTATTGCTGAGAAATTACTATATTCAATCCATCAAAGAAAACTTAAAATGACCCAAATAAACCTATACTATGATGTGCAACTGAGAACTGATGATTCAGAGAGTTGCCAGCAATTAACTAGTTGCAACGCTGTAACCTGACTATCGCACTAAAAACTACTGTATCTAGACATAGGTGGTGGCAGAGGCACAGTACACACTGCTCTGTTTCTCATCTGAATTTAGAGCAAATGTGAGAGTTGTTATGGAGGAAAGGCCACCTAGCAACAGCAGATGGTCGCCACGTGCCGTTTGCATGTCCATTCGTCTTGTCAGCGTGCTTCAGTGGGACAGTTTTTCAGGGTCTGGACTCAAGGAAAACAGTACAGCAGAGGAAATGACGTTAAGGATCAGACTTACTGAACGTCTGCCTCCACTCTCTACTCTGCATAGAATTCGTGATTTAACTATATTTTCTTAAAGGAGCTATTTCTAAGTTTTGCTTTTGCCAACATTAGCATTAACAGCTGTTTACTTACCAGTCTTGGCAAGATACTCAGCCATCGTTGCATTTACAATACAAGAGCTTACAATACGCCCTCTGAGCAGCGCTACCTCTTCAGGGCAGCGTGGACGCCACGTGACTCGAGACAGACATGAGACAAGCCAAACAGGCAGGAGGTAGCAGGTTAGCATGCTAACTTTAGTAGAGGAAAAGAAGTAATAAAAATAGAGGCAGAACAGGAGGGTTGCTTTCCACCTCTGGAGACAACTCTTGGCGAGTAAAGGAATTGAAGTAAATGGTAAAAAGTTTCATGCTGAACTCGCAAAATTTCCTCTCAATTGGTCAGTAAACAGTTGTGAATGCTAACATTAGCTATGTGGCAATAACAAAACTTATAAATTAATTACAATAAATGAGACTGCCCACATTTGACAAATTGCCTCGAGTGATGTCACTTGAGTCAGCGTCACAAATTTGGAAATGAAAAAAATGTTGGGGGTGTGGGGTTAGAAAAAAGTGAGCTTACCAGACCTAGCTGAGGCCACCACTAGCATAACACACCCAAATCCCTGACTGACTGCAGTCAAAGTGCATTGTGGGTAATGTACTTGTAGGTGCAAGTTATGGTTATGTTGCATCAATTTAGTTTTTTTTTTTTTTTTTTTTTTTTTTTTTAAACTGACCATCATGAGTCCGACAGTGTTAGAGGAATGCAATGCTAAAATGGCAGAGTGCTCAACAGCCTAAATATTTATCTCAATTTACAGTTCTTGCTTGGCAAAAAGCGTTAAGTAGAAATGGAGAAATACCTGTTATAACTGCAATATGCAAAAGTTTCTGTTATTCTAAGGAGTAAGGAATACTAAGATTCAGAGGCGAAACAGCCTCAGGCATAAAGTTTTTTTTTTTTTTTAGACACACACATGCACTCAGGCAAACTCAAAATGAGCACACGCACAGACAAACACAGCCAACACATGCACAAATGCACACAAACATCCCCTCTGTCCTCGCACTGCCACACTGCTGTGAACTGCGGTTAATATTCATTCTTTTTGCTCGGTGGTTCTGATGTCCCTCCACCCATAAGTAAGCAATGAATAAACTGTAGCTTCCAATAAACACCGGATAGCGTTTGAAGTGGATTTGAAATATGGTAATGAGGTTGTGTGCGCCTGCATGTGGGTATGCACGTATTGAGCTTCAGCTGGACCACCAAACCAGACCAGAGAGGACAAGCAATGTTGCAAATGACAACAAAGGACTTGAATACTACTGCATAGGCAACAATAAAATGGCATCCATGGATGCAATTACAGAATTACAAGAGTGGTGTAGTGGCTCTTTCTCATTAGAATATTACCTCTGGCTTCCAACAGCAAGTTGAACCCCATTAAGATGACCTTCACTGGTACAGCGCTCATTAAAGAACACTGAAATGCTCTTTTTCATCTGTGGCCATAATGAGGGGACCAGTGTACATATCAATATGGAATTTTATCAAGAAGGGCCCGGGCTGCAATTATAAGGACCTTTTTGAAAAGTTCACTTCTATTATGCCCCCCTACCACTGGTAATGACATTGTGGCCATAATCGCTCCCCCAGTAAGTTAATATCAAATATGAAACCAGATATCAATGGCCCCAGAGACTGTGTGTGCATACTGTCTGTCTGTGTGTTTGTGTGTGTGTGTGTGTGTGTGTGTGTGTGTGTGTATACGTGTCTGCATGTGAGCATTACCACAGTGTAAGCACACGCGTTCTTCATTGCATTGTGTCTTTAATCTTTTGATATTACAAGCCATTCATCATTTCATCCTGACACCTTCATAAAATAAAACGTGCTGTAATTAATTTTGTTAGACATAGAGAGAGAGAGAGGGAGAGAGAGAAAGATCAGGAAAGAGGAGAAGAGGAGAGGACGATGGAACGAAGATTTTGGAGTCCTAAATTAAGATTAAACTTAACGATACTTATGTGTCAAATATAGTAATAAGTTATTATATTTTCAAATTTCAGATGTGTCAGAGGAAGAGCAATGAAGGCAATGGAGTTTAACATTGATCTCATCCACTGATTGCATGCTTGATTCCTAAAATACAGCTGATCTCCCATTTATCAGTATGAATGCTAAGGATTATAACGTTGTATGACTGCCAGATCCAGCCACTGATAAATGTCAGTTCAGAACATAGATATTGTAATATCCATTAAATTACTGTACATTATGTTCTCCTACACATGGTTTCAGTTTGTCATACGACTGGCTTGTAAGCAGCGTGGTATCTATCTAAACTGAAGTGCATTATGTCACATCAGGGTGCATTAATCAGCATATTACTCCTCTCTGAAGCACACCTTGAGAAAGTTACTGCTGCATATTATTATCTACTTTGGAAATTAAAAGTGCACCAAAAAATATCATCAACAATTAATAACCACAAACACTCCAAACCACTTGATATACACAGGAGTACTGGAAATATACAGTGAGGAATGCAAACTGTGTGTACAGTATGCTGCCTCTTTTTCAAGAGATCATTACTCCATCGCAACCCGCTTCTCCTTGTCAGTTGTGGGCTTCACATCAGCCTGTTTCACACTGCTATGCTCTGAACCCTCTAACGCTGCTGCAGACAGCGGAGATGGATGCTTACACTGTGGAAAGTATGAAATTAAAAGGAAGAGTCTGATAAATTGACAGTAGGCACCTCAGGATAGAGAAGCAGGAGATGGAATGATCAACCTGACTTGAAGGGTGGAGCGCTGGGCCACTGAGGAGAGCCTGATGGATATACAGCAGGGTAAGATGTTTGGCTAGAAAAAAATGTTGCTGTGTTGTGTGTTCTTTGTTGCATTTGGGATTTGCATGTTTATACTGTATGCACATTTTTTTTCAGAGCCTGGTTTCATTTAAAAACCAATAAAAACTGACGGGTCTTCGTGAATCGACCTAACATACTTTACACCCTTTTTTGTCACTATCCAGAAATGACTTAATGACAGATTTTGTATTAATACATATACGTATATCTTGTCTTTCACTGAAGAGCAGAGGCCTTTTCAATGCATTTTGACGTGAATGACAATGACTGATAGATATTAAAGAAGTGATCTTTAAGTTTCACATAAAAGCAAGTTTGATAAGATACTGGTATTACTAAAAGGTTACAATGTTACTAATCAAAATATCATAGAGCGATGCAAGCCAACAAAGAGTCACACTATATATACCAACTGATGAGGGTCATTTATTTCCTCAGAGTAGAGATTGTGTGAAATACTGCCACAGGATTATGGATGCCAAAGGCTTTCTATGCTGCTTCCTATAGAGAGACACTGAATCCAAAAATAAATCCTACAACTGTCAAAGCAGAGACATATAATATGATATGGGAAAAGAATGTCAACATTTTTTTGGGGGGACAGATAGTATCAGCACAAAAATACCATTGGGAGACATAGCTGAATATTGAACTCAAATTCAGTTTTCCACTGTGCCTTCTTCTCCATATCCACAGCTATAATTCAGATGGTCTCAACCAATGTATCTGTATATGCACACACCTTACAGTCTTTCGGGGTGAGCCTCAGGCTCGGGCCCTACTGCCAGCACGTGTGTTCAAATTTAAGGGGCAACAACCAAGACATTACTGTAACTAATTTCCTCAGACCCCTACTTCTCGGCAGTAAAAGGCGAGGGTATAGTGGCCTTCCCTCCTGCCTTGCCTTCCTCTTCTTACAGTGGTAACCCGTCCCCCCGCCTCCCCCAGCATACTGCCCGGCTGCTCACCCCAGCACAGGTGTTTCCCATTGCCAGTCGCAGTCCCTCTCGCCCCAACACCAACGTTGTTTTAAGGCAGAGGACTCTGGGCTCCGTCCACAGGCTTCTGACAAGCCATCGGGCCCATGTTTATCGGCACGCATAAAACTGCATTCATCGCAGTGTCTACTCGCTCAGCCTCGAGGGACGACACATGGTTTGGACATTAGTTCATCCCTCTGAATGGAGTAAAAGACAATCTGTGAGGCCTTTAGCCATCACGGGGAGAGAGCTGAGATGTAGGACAGGGGATGAAAAACAGACAGCATCATCGACCGTATACAGTAGTTGCTTCACAAATACTATATAGAACAAGTGCAGTGTGATTAGGCTGTTACCATACCTGTGTTAATGGGAGTGGCATGCATGCAGTCATCTTGATAATTTCATTTGAGTGTGCCCTGAGGTGAAGCAATCTTTATTTCATCAGCTCAAAGCAGTTTATTTCATTAAAACGTCTACTTGTCCATCAGTAAGAACCTGTTCCTTTTGAGATAAGCTGGTGGAGTTCATCATAATTGCAAATGTTTGCCCATAATGTAAAGACCTTGTGGGGTCTAGTATTCTTCGAGATGAAAAGGTTGTCATGCATACAAATCAGAACAAGTGACAGTAATTCCTGCCAACATTTTTCGATTAGAGGCAATTCATAAAGAAGTGTCAGAGTTGCTCTGACCTGCAGGGCATTATAATTTGGCCTCAGGATTTATTTCAAATGTCTGCTTTTATAGGTATTCTAAACAGATAGTCTCCTCTAAAAGTCAAAAATATATTCTTTTACATGTTTGTGTCTTTGTCTTATTTCTCTTAAGTGGCTGACATGCCAGCAATTTTACCGGACTTCAGGCACTAAGGCTTGAAAATGAGTCCTCTTCTTGCCATCACTTCTAATTTGATTTTCTGACTTCTACTTCTCCCGCCTCCCACACACTTACAGTATGCACATTAATGTACACAGCGGATCACACATGCGTGCGAACACACACTTTCACACACATCCACACCCCCTCTCCCACACGCATCTCATGGAGTAGCAGCTGAGAAGGGACGAACTGACAGAGATTGCCGGGTAATTCAAGCCAACATGATTGACTTTATGATCACTTTAAAGCCCCAACTAGTCTTTATGTTTTCAAGAAATGCCAAAAGTTTCCAGCACAAAAGTGGCAGGGAATCAGGCATGAAGAGAACAAGAGGTAGAAAAACCCTACAACTGCTTCACTTCAGAGCCCACCTCCCTCCCTTCCTTCTTCCCTCACTCTTTCCCCCTTGGCACTTTTAATGGCATAAAATTATGGGCCTGCAAGAGCGACAACAACTGTCTAGGTTTAAAACATAATACGTTGACAGGAGTGACACGGCCATTTTCTCCTCCTCCATTAGCGCTGAGACGTGGCCACCTCCTTCTGCTCTTAGAGAAACCGACCGCAGTGGCAGGCCATAGTTGTCAGACGTCATTTCCTCTGTCATTACCCGCTGACACACTGACTGCTGCTGCTTTCAAACTGACACGCACAGAAATGCAGAAATATTATCAAGGTGTCTAAAAGTATTTCAAGAGTGGTCTCTCTGTCTCTCATTATAACATTAATGCACACTAATCACTAGCTGGATGTGAACATCTGAAAAGTCTCCAAACAGATCAAAAATATTTATTGTCCTGGGAGAGGGCTGCACTGTTACATTCAATACCAAGACCTGCTGTATGACATCACACCTCACCCGCCGCGAGCTTTTCTTCTTACCTTTCCTGGACAAGTTGGCCCCTTTCCACCCATTTGCACTAGATCAATAATTGATTATTATCAACAAAATTGACAACGAGCGATAAACAGTGAATCACTTAAACTAAAATGCCAAATGTTTCTGGTTCCAGCTTCTAAAATGTTGAGGATTGCCAGAATTTCTTTTACATTCTTCTTTCAAATTGAAAACCTCTTGGTTTTTAGATGTCACTTTTGTGCTCTGGGACATTATGATGGCTATTTTCTTTACTATTCTCTGACATTTTATGGACGGACTGACGTTCATGGAAGTAATTGATGACTGGAGTTTCACGCATATTATAAGATTATAGATTCCTTTTCACTTCTGCATCGCTTCCAAGTAACAGACCAAGTTTAGACCCAAGCAGAGACATACTGTGTACAGCCATGACGAACACTGACCTCAAATGTGTCATCAGCACTCCTAATGATAGCGTAACTGTTGTGTTGAGAAACCTCCTCTCATCCCTGCAGGATCCACGGGCCAGTTCAAACTTTGTCTCATGAAATCTGTCCCACGGCGCAAGGGCCTCAGCTTCTGAAACTGTAGATCTATCTGTCAGCCAAACATGTCGGCCACATTCTGTGCTGTTTGCTTCTGTGGCTCTAGGGAGAGAGAGAGAGAGAGAGAATATGAGAGGGAGAGAGATCTATAATTCAAATAAACAGGAAGAGGATTATCACTCATAAGCTGCATAAGAACTTCACTGAAGAATGTTGGTTTGCTGAGACCATAAATAAACAACGTCTCTACGAAAAAGGAGAGAAGGACCTCCTTGTTCTGGTCTCAGCTTGTCCTAGCTTAATAAGTCTGTTATTGTTGCTTTAACTATGTTCTCCCTTACACGCTGAGTTGCCCCAGTAGCACACTGTTGCAGAGCTGAGTCCTTTGTTTGGCTAATGTCCTGTGGTGGCTTCTGATTGGTCTAAATGACCTGTGACACCTCATTAGCTCCTCAAGTTGGCCTCTCTGCATTATATTATTAATGGCGACATTGAAAACAGTAGCCATATTAACGACCTCACACTTAATGATGTTGGTTTTGATTAACGTCACCAACACCAAAATGACAGTGAGGTTAATGGGAACTTTGAACGGGACCTTTAACACACACACACACACACACACACACACACACACACACATATACATACACGTGCTGTAACTATGCATGCTCGTACACAAACACGCACACATTAACATCTTCCCTATCGTGGCTGATATCATCTTACTGGGGATTTGGGTGGTTATCACAGTGAGCATGAAAAATAAGACTGAACGGCGCAGGAAGCCTCCACTGACTTGTCTATACAGAGCCTCATTAGGGACATTGATGGATGGGCTTTTGCCACCACTGGGCTCGCCCAGAAAAGCTCTGGGTATTATTAGTGTTTGTGTGTTTATAAACTGACACTTAATTACAGGTGCAAAATTATGCCACATACATTAACAAGTTACGGCCCATTGAGTGTAAAGCAGCCTGGATATTTAAGAGAAAGAAGCAGTGGAATTACAGCACTGTGACCGAGAATTGGTCAACGCTTGATGATTTAATACTCCAATGACATAAGGAGAGACATAAATAATGTGTTTGGCGATTTATAAATCCTTTAATAGTATTTTATTGCGGGAAATATAAATTTAGAGGCAACCAAAATTAGGGCTTCTTCAGGGAAAATACATAAAATCAAACCATTTCAAATCTGAAATACAGGAACTGGCAGGGTATTTATATTTTTTTTGGGGGGGGGAAATCAAGATATTCCTCTTGTGTCTTCTTGTAAAAAGAGAAGATCTTTTTTTTCTCCTTTGTATAGTAAAAGAGCTGAAATTATAGTTAGAAGAATAAAATGCTTAGTCACATTTTTTCCTCCATTCTCCCAAGTTACAAAGCTTTTCAGCTTGAGTCCAGATGCAAACACAAGTGCTGTGTTTTCACATTCAGCCAGCAGTTTTGAAAGAGAGAACTACATCAACACGAGCATATCAGGAACAGACCTCTTGCAAAAAGCGGCCACTCTAATACTTTGAGTTTCATACACATCGACATACCAATAAAAATATTTCAAAAAAAGTGAAATTTGCAACATCTTCATTAGAATTTAGGGGAAGAAACAGCTGATTTTTATTGCACTAGTGAGCCTTATGCCATAGAGAACTCACTTCCCTTCCTCTTCACACACACTGCTGTAGTTGTGTATTGGATTTACAGCTGATAGTTTACTTTTATACCAGAGGAGGTCATACGATATGATATTTTCTGTTTCCCAAAATGGCTTCAGCCAAGAGCCAGACATATAAAACACACTCCTGACAGCGATACATTTCACGTGATGACACTACTCTGAAACAATCTCGATATTGCCTTTCTCTATCATAAACAAAATCTGACCACAGTTCTGTTCGCCGGTACATGTGTGTGTGTATGTGTTGTCGATTTGTCTATCCAGTATGTGCGCGAAGGGGGAGGTATGGCAGAGGGACATAGAGACAAAAACTCTCTTATTCTCTAAGGTAGACAGAGTAAGTGGATGGGTTCACTCTGGGGAGAGCGGTGGGAATGGTTGTAAAATGCACAACTCCATGGTAACTGAAGGAGATGTGGCTCTGCTGAGAAAAGAAACAAAGCGAGCGAGAATAGGCAGGAGACAGGAAGGAGCGGAGGAAGGAGAGATGGGCTGAGAAAGAGTGGAGGAAGGAAGAGTGAGAGAAGAAAGAAAGCGAGGGGAAGGGAGGCGAGCAGACAGACAGAAAGGGATGGAACAGACGTGGGGGAACTCTGGCAGGTGCTTCATCATCTGCTAAGGCATTGTCGGGCCGCCCGTAAACAGTCATTGGGCTTCTCGAGGGAGCAACCTTCTCCATAACTAGCACAGGTATAAATCTGCCTCTTAGCCACTAAATTAGACACATTCTTGAGAGAGTCTCACTCGGCAAGTACTGCACAAACCTGAGGGAAAAAGGAAGACAGAAAATTAAGCTAATCCGCTGAGGGTAGTAAAGGAGGTGCATGAATAAGGTATAGCCTGTGTGAATTTAACCAGATGGCCACTTTGATCCATATGAAAAATTGTTAATGTTTTCTCAAGCAAAGCTGTTATGAATAGTTTCTTTACACTGAGCAAGAATTAATTTCCCCCCACCATCTCAAAGAGCTGTCAGTGCATCATGTGTAAGTGCCTGCTGTGGCTCAAAGCCGAGGGCCAGGTCCAAGGTCTGCGCTCCGTCACCTCCTCACAATGTTTATCCTGCATTACGACTCTGAAAACAGCAACACACCCATGATTCTTTTTGTGTTGGGTTTTTTTTTTTTTTTTTCGGGAACAAATTTTTCTTACCTATAAAGTGGTGACATTGTGTGACAACATGACACTTGGATATTGTTTTAACACTTGCAGGGGCTGGTGATAGCGAGGAAAGGTTGGTGCAAAAAAAAGAAAATACACCAAAAGGGAGTGATCTAGTGTTCTGACCACATTAAGTTTTTACTGCTGTGTGTGTGTGTGTGTGTGTGTGTGTGTGTGTGTGTGTGTGTGTGTGTGTGTGTGTGTGTGTGTGTGTGCAACCATATGCATGTATTGCACGACTCAGGTCTGTGAAGAACATTACACTCTAAAAATAACAGGAAATTATGTGGATTTTCACGAGAATTTTCTTATATGATGAAAGGCAGTGTGAATAAAATTTCTATCTAAAAAAAAACCCTACCTGTGATACATACACATATACACTGCGTATACCACATATACACACTTTTACATGAAATGGAACACAACGAAAATGTCAAGTGAGGTAAAACAAACCAAAATAGTAACAAAATGTTATTTGATGAAGGAAGGAATTGTTTACACGGTGTGTATTTACATATGTGCTCTGCTGAATGCTATCTGCTGCTTTGAACAACTTTTCTTAAGTCAGAGGTCACATTTGTCATCAAAAAAAAAAAAAAAAACCCTGCAAACATGAAACTGAAGTGCGCTGCGATGTGTTGTAACAGGATGCTAATCTCCCCCCCCCCCCCCCCCCCCCCCCCAACACTCCATTTGTATTTGCTGAAACATTGCCTCACTCACAACCTGTTTGCTTAAATGGCACTTTACTCAGTCATGTTTTCTAAAGGTATCCTGTGGGTCCAAGGCGGTAAAAAGTAGGTTAATGTGCAGGTATTTCTGTGATAGGTTATAATAAAAATAATAATAATAGTCCTTATTTGAAAAATGATGTCTTTTATGGAAAAAGTCACCTTCATGTATTAATCATAGACAGTGCAATGATGGGAATACCCTCTAAGCCTCTCACACTGACAGGCTTGAAACTGATTTTTGATCGTATCAGTATAAAAAATAGATGAGAAATAAAAAAGCAGTTTATTTTCAATATTTAAAAAATCTTTAGTACTTTTTAAATGATAGGGAATTTGCACAATGAACTGCATATAGACCATTTCATACTAGAAGTCTCAGGCTTTGTCAGTCCCCCAGTTTAACATGGCTATTTTACTAGTTCCCCTCTCACAGAGCTCTCACAGAGTTCCTCAAAAAAAAAAAAAAAAATCCCCACAGGACTTTTTAACATTCTAATAAAAAGATTTTACAGAGTGGTGCGAGTGTGAATTTTTGGGGATGATGCCATGGAAAAAAGAAAAAGAGGTGAGCACAAGATTGTTAGTGAGGGACAGGAAGAATAAAGCAAAGGTGGTGAGCATATTTTACCCATAAATCAAGAAGACACCATGTCACATCACACAGTAAGTTAAGTTTAACTTGGCTGGATAATGCTGAGCAATGGGAAAATGATTCCCAATATTAGATCAAAGCCGCCTCACTGAGTTAATGCTGCTGTGCACTTCAGTATGAACAAACATTATTAAAATAATCATGCTCATGTGTAAGTGTTTAACATACTTCAAAGCTAGAAAAGTGTTTTTCAGTTCAGTAAAATTTTAAACTCACATTTTTGTTGTTAAAAATGTCATCATATTTTCTATGATTGATCACACAGACAATAGTGCATACTAAATCAACCAAGCCATAATCAGCCTTTGATACAATAAGCCTAGTGCAGACAGAAATAATCCACTGGCCACCTTCTTAATGAATAATTGATGCCCATCTTAACAGGCTAATGAATGAATGTGGTTTGGGTTTGAGTGATAGCCCTCTCGTTGGAGAGCTATCCCAGGAGGGACGGGGCACTGGAGACGGAGGTGCCATCCTCTATAACCTGCATAATTGGTCATTTGACATGAGTGACTTGACTGTGTGTGTCCGTGCATCTGCCACTGGAGAGTGACCCTTTTTACCCTATTGTTTATTAGCACTGTTCCAGGTTATCACATCAATTAGGGCTGGGATAACAGTGATCAGGAAAGGAAAACAAAAAGTATAAAAATGCATACTATTAGCTGAGGAAATGGAGGATCAGCTCAGTGATGGCAAGGATTAGAGAGTGCTCTTTCGCCCCTTTGCTAAATATATTCAAGAAAGAATAAATACCGGAGATGTAATTATAGAACGGGATGAAAAAAGCGACAGATGCATAAAAGGGTTTTGTTTTTAACAGTGCACGCTGTGTATCTCAGCTAAAAAAAGCAGTGAAGAGAGGTGACAAGGCTCCAAGGCTGTTCCCTGTGTGCATTCGTGTTGGGCTTGTCCAAACAATCATACTTACATTTTAGCACTATTATGCACACACCCTATTTCCACAGGTCCGATAACATTCTCACTGCAGTTTCGGTGTGGCACTCTGACTAAACAATTCCTTATTGACATGAGCTCTGGCCTCACAATGGCCACAAAACATCAGGGTTCCTGTTTTTGTTGACACTGTTTGAGCCCTCCATTGAAGGCGAAGCCACTGTGGACACAGCAATGCATAATTGGAGCTCTCTGTCATGCAATACAACAAATCAGCCCTTTAAATGTTTGAGCATGATAAGGCAGAGAGAAGGCACACAGAGGGGGAGCGGGACAAAGACAGGGGGAAGTCAGGTGAATGGAAGTGTGGAAAGTTGATGGAAATGGAGAGTTAAGAGAGACTGTGGAGTCGAGCACCACTAGGGGACAGTAGTAAGTCACGGACGGCAGCGGTGCACGTGTACGTGTGCGTATGCATGAGAGTGTGTGTGCGGCAAACAGTGAACAAAAGACTTTCTTTGTTGCACTCTCAGATAATAAAAGAATTCAGAAATAGCTACTTGACTGCTTTAGAAAAGATCTTGACAATGCGTTGGCCCATAATGCACAGGAACAGCTCCAGATTTACATAATCATATGTAATGTAAACCACTACGAGGCTCCGCAGCCAACAAACAAACTGACTGGGGAGAGGGTGACAGAGGGAGAGGGATCCGCTTTCCCCCCCTATGGACTTTATATACTTACTAAAAGTACATTTTGCTTCATCTGCTCACAACAATAGGACAACGTTTGCAAATTGTGCGGGTTTGATGATTCCACAGAAAATAACCTTCTCAGGTAAACACCTAAATATACTGAGAGGCGCCAATTTGAGGCATAAACTGTATTTCTCTATTTACTTTAAATGATTCATGGCTTTAATTATTGCTCTCTCCTGAAGAAAGAAGCTCACTATTTAATGCTGACTCCATACTGACAATAGTTCAAATAGCAGAAATTATATCTGGTATAAAAAAAAAAAAAGGAAGCTTGTGTGTTAATGAGACACAAAAATACAGAGTCCTTTTCTCTGAGCAAAGACCAAGATGAATGGCCAGACGATTTCACACTGTTACTTGAGGGATTACTATTTACTGTATATCTGTTCTCTTTGTGTTGTATGTTAAAAAGGGTCATTTGTCTGGTAACTGGTTAAACCAGAGAAGTTAACACCTCCACATACCTCTGATGTTAGATATAACTGTCAGGAAGCAGCTAGTGTTTCTTTTTTGCTATGGTAACCAAGGACATATATTCAAAACATGCTGCCTCCTCTTCCTCCCCTTCCTCCTCCTCCTGCTCATCTACCTCCTCCTCCAGCAATTAAAAGCAGAACAATAACAATATTCACCAATGACAGCGGCGTCTGTACAGTAGTTATGCCCTTCGTTAGTTTCACAATGTTCCTCATGAATTAGTTAAGTCTGTTAATTGCACATTTATTACACTCAAGGCCACAGAGAGATACACTAAATGGCTCTGGAATTGAGCACGTATAGGAATCATGAAAAATAAATTAAGCTTTTAGATCACAGTTTAACCTTGTGTGGCAAAAATAAGTCCTACAAATTTTATTTACTTCCATTTAGTCTGAGGAAAGTGAAATTTTTTTTTAACCAATTATTTTGTTGGGAAAAAAAGGGGCAAATTCCCAATCACAATATTTTACTTTAAGTCTGTTTTTCAAAACTATGCGAGCAGGACTCAGTGAAAAATCATAGATTAAGAAATAATAAAATTAGATTTTAGACACTTTATTTTCAAGTAAAAAAAAAAAAGCTACAACTAACAGCCTAATAGCCCTAATTACTCCAATATTTACATTTCTCTTCCAAAACAACATGGTGACGATCATATTTATTCAGAGACAAGAAAAATAAGGCAAATATCAAAATCATCCGGCAGCATAATCTCTTTGTGTTTACACTTTATCATCGCCTTTTCTGATCTCCGGCGTGTTTCATTATAGAGTGACGTTTGAGTGACACTGCGCCGGCTGTCACAGCCATGTGCTGAGGTTCCCTCTCATTTCCAGCACCAACAATAATAATGACTATTCTAGTACTAGCCCCACTATTTGTGTTATTGTTGTGCGGTGTCAGACACAGGCCCTGACGTTTGCTGTGCTATCAGCAGGAGTGTACAAATACAAACACATTTGCCTGAGTTATTGACCTTTATCTCCCCACTTTCTTGACAGCCTTCTCCAGTTATTGACAATACAAACACATGGGACAACGCATAACCTTTCATTTACAGAGCACTCTCTCTCTTTTTGTCTCTCTCCCTCTCCCCTTGCTCGTTCTCTCCCTCAGTCTGTGTCTCCCTGCTCTTGCAATTTGTTTAAATAAAATGGGGCAGACAATGGTACTGCTCATTTCTGCCATTTTTCTTTCACTCCAAATTTCAGAGGATAATATCATTAGACCGATACAATGGCTGCTATTCAGCCTTAGATACACAGATATTTCAAGTATTCAATATAGTTTTGACATGCTGACATTAGGGGAGAGTGTTGTTTCCCTATTTGTTTGCTTACAATGTCGATTCTGTCATAAATCTTGAATTCCTACGGCAAGATGTTTGTCTTTATGATGTTCAAATTACCGCAGAAATATAAACATGGTCAGTGCAGTCAAAAACACGAACAATATGCAGAAGATGTATAAATAATTTTTTTTTTGAAAAACTAAAAATTGCTACTGTTGAGAAATAAATATTTACACTGTATATATGTAGTATTTACATTTATGCTTAAATACATAGGGAACTATATAGAGAGTAGTTCTATTTATGCAGAATGAGGAACAACATAATTATTCTGAAAATGGGACTGAATCTATAAACCCATAATAAACAGAATAATTTACTGCATCTCAATACAGCATTGAATAACAATGGTCATAAAAACCACTAGTATTCCACTAATGATTCTCCTCCAGGATTTATTGTGTTTTTCAATGTGTGTCCTCCTGCATTTCAGTGTGAAAAATAGCATACATAAAATACGGGTGTCCCCACCAGTCAGCCCCTCTGCAGGTACTTCAGAGCCCCAAAATTAAATTTTAAACAATCCAGACCAGTGTTTGGTGACCATGGTTAATCATCAAGAAACAAAGACATCAAACAATATTTGATAATGAGAAAAATGCCTCCAGGATATTAGGGGATGGGGGGAGAGCACAGCGTGAGCCTCGGCAGCAGAGCTAGGTAGAGAGGCCAGACCAGACACAAGCCGCATTCACATGTCTGTGTGTGGTGATGGTGGGTGTCTGTGAGTGTGTGTGTGTGTGTGTCTGACACACACAAAAAACCACACGTGCATGCACAAGCGCACACTCCAATCTCATGCACATACGCACATGCTTGTATGTACACACGCAGAAACACAGACACCTATTATGGAGTTAAAAAGCCATTAAAACATTGCCTCTTTTTTAAAGTTCATGACGAGATAATTAGAATTCAGTGTATGGAGCCAGTGGTGAGATTACAGCTTTGCGAAATTGTGCTTCATTTTGAACTTCACTGCATCACGCCTCAACCCAATTATCTGCAGTTAAAATGGCTTAGTGAGGCTCCAAACTGTGACTGACAAAAAATACAGATGAACCAAAAAACTTTTGTTTAGAGATAAAAGTGATTATTTTCCCTAAATTTTTTCGAAAATGCTGGATATCAATTTGATGTATCATTCAGACTAAATATCATAACATTTGAATGATACTGAAATACCTTAAAAGTGTATTTATATACTGGAAACTTGAATATTTTAAATATTCACCTATTGAAAAAACTCATAATTCTTAAAAAAGAAAAAAATCATGAATTTATACTTCTATGATAAATTCTATAATAAACGTAACAGAATGCTTTCATTTTTCATCAGGCTGGTGTAATTAGTGCTAACTAAAATAAGAAGTTGGGCAGACAGGGAAAGGGAAGGAGGGGAAGGGGGTGTTGGGTAATGAGGAGAAAATGTTTTTTTCCCGTCTTCCTCTGTCACACTGTTATTGGGTTATCCTTGATTGACGCGGCGTTAACGGTCTGGCCAAATCGAGGCAGATCCAGCAACCTAGGCCGAACGGCAGCATGTGCAGCCACCTCGGTCATGCAAATTGCACCCGGGCAACCCGTTGACTATGATTAATGAGCCTGGGCTGCAGCCTTTGTTTCCGCGTGCAGCCGTTTAGAGTGAAATACAATCCCAAAATATTATCAATCCCCTATTAATCCAGTAAATTTGTTCACATTGCACATGTTGTTTTGAGCAATTTACAGCCAAATGTGTTGCCTGTGTGTTTGCATGTGCACGTGTGTGTACGTTATGGGGGTGAGCACAGTTGCATTTAATTACATGTCGTCTAATTAAATTCATTAAAGGATAATAAAATAAATGGAAGAAACAGCTTTGAAAGCTAGGGTGAAACACATGTGTCTTGTCTCCCATGATGTAAAATATGGATGTGGGATTTTCAGGGGCAGTCATGCTGTTCAGAGGGGAATGCATGAATCCGATACCTTGCTAATACTACAGGCATTTCCTGGTTATGGCTTCCCTCATGTTTAAACTGTGATTTTTAGAGCTGAGATCCCAGACTCCCTAAAGATTGGAGAGCAATTCTGTGGTGCAGAGGAGTGAAGTCACTGACTTCACAAGTGGGAAAAAAAAAGAAACATTATGACAGTAGTTCTGACGATCTAGTGTAACAAAATGCTCTCTATGTATGGTGAGTAATATCACTGGACGTGGTAAGGAGGGACTAATGTGCAAGACATGGGAGGGCTTGCAATTTCCTTAAACTGTGCGATGAGTAAAGGAAATTACACAACCTCTCAAATCTTAGATTCATTGACTGAAGATGCTGTCGATAAAAAACTATTTCTCACGCACGCACACATTTTCTCCCCTCCACAGCCACATGCTTCCCCTCTGCTGCAAGCAAAATGTAAATGTTTTCCAGGCATTAAGGTATATAAGTGCCATTAGTGGCACGGTGCTTAGCACTACAATGGTGTGCCGAGAGCAGTGGAGCAGAGATCAGTGCAGCGTCTCCTGGATATCAGAGGGAGACATCCTTTGTAAATTCATCTCCCACTGTGAGCAGTCTTCACAGCTGGTTAACAGCACGGTGTGTACCACTGCCCTGTTTACACGCAGCCTCCAAAGCACTCGTATTTTCCCCCTGCATCCTTTCCCTGTATCCCCTCCATCGCCTCGCTCTCTCCTTCAGCTCTCATCGCAGCCCACTGTGGCTCGCCTAGCCATCAAAGATGCACACAGACACAAACTGATTCAATGCAAGGGTGTCTGCGCACACTGAGTACACACACACACACACACACACACACACACACACACACACACACACACACACACACACACACACACAAGGAGACACCTACACACAACAAAATCTCTGATCCCCCAGCTTTTGGAGCCATTACAGTACACTGCCTTCCAACCCCTTCTCTGATTTTTATCTTTTTATACCATCACATTACACTGATCCTTTTATACCTATTACACACGCGGCTCCCCACCAAAAACCCCTGATCCTCTGATACCTAGATGAGTAAACTGCTCCTCCTGCCCCTGACCTCAGCCCTTTGTAGCAATCAGGCCAGACTTCCTCAGAGGCCCAGATCTTATCTGGCCATACCAATCCCACTACACAGCTCCCTTTTGTAGCCACCACAGAGTGCTGAGCCCTTTCAGACCCAGGGACTGTGCCGGTGAACACATAGCCCGAGACCTCAGCTCATCTCAGACATCATACTACACTGCCCAACAACAATGAGCTCTATTTTCTGATGCACCACAGGTCAGATAGTCTTTCTGCTCACCGATGCATTGTTCACTTACAATGGAGGAAACCAGCGATGCTGTTGTCAAAAGAATGTTAGACTCGACCATAGAATTACTTGATATCGTCATACGGGCTCACAGACAGCACCAATCTAAGTTGAGATATTTGTGCATTTTAAGAATAATTATTTGTGGGGATGATTTTTTTTTTTTTGCAAAATTATGGAACAATTTCTGGTATGCTTTTCATGACAGTAAAAGAAAACAAACAAAAAAAACATTAAAAAAATTATTTTGAAACTCACCATAAAATGAGACCTGAGACTTCACTGCATCTGTATGTAAAGACAGAAGGTTAAAGATGAAATCTATTAGACTGAGGTTTAGCACTGTTCAGAGAGTAATTACAAAACAATGTCATTGTTAAATTATATTGAGCTCAAGGGATGTATTTGACAAATTAGGTCTTAAAGATTTTAGTCTTATCTCAGGGTTATCTAAAATCAACACTCTAGAGAGAATCATGCAGTTCAGAGGGAAAGAAAGAAACAAAATTAATCATTAATCAACTATTGACCATTTTCCCTCAAATATCAGTTTGCATTAGAAACTATTAAACAGATATTTCAATTGATTTTAAAAGCATTTTGGAGTTACAAGCGTAGTAGGCAGAGCAAACATTTATCCTTTTAATTCAAAATTATTCTTCTATGATTTATAAAGCTTCTGAGTCTTTTCTACCACACTACTCTACAGTTTATCATTGTCCTTGGTCTCATTTGCATATTTCTGCTGGGGGCATTTAAAGCTCTACCTTCACTGGTGAGGTGAAAGGTGTTGATCATTTAGGGGCCCACAGCTGAGGATGGCCCACAAAAATTCCTGCAGGTTGTAAGAAATAATTAAGGAAAGCCCAGACCAATATTCTCTCAGGTGGGGGGGTGGGGTTCCTATCCACGCCTCTGATTGAGCCACTGCAAAGATGAAAAAAAAATCCAATATATACACATCAGTGATACTTACTGCAGTGCAACTTGGTAAATTTCTACAGGCTATGTCATGTATGGCTAAATTCACAATCACTGCACTTCATATGGATATAGTAGTTAAAGATGCTGTAATTTGGAGGTGGATTGTAAAGACACTTTGTTTTAACTGGTGCTCTCTGGTAAGATTTTTCAATTTCTTATAGGCTATATTTAAAATGAAAAAAGCAGCAGTATAAACATAAAAGCCAGGCCACTGAAGTTATGTCTCAACCTCCAGTACTGCCTCTAATATAAATCAGATTTTTAATTATTAAATATTCACCCTGTTTTAAATTTCTGTTTAAATCATATGCTTTTTGTTACATCAGACTATAGGATACAGTACCACATCCAGGTACAAACAATTTGGTCAAAGCTAAAGAGCAGTCGTGTAGGGATTCAAGCATCAGAAGCACCAGCTAGACCATAATCTTACAGCATTTGCACTGCTTTGTCTCTGCTGTTTTCCTAAATTAATGCAAAAAAGGCAGTGTGTCGTTAAAACGTGTTAAATCAGTGACACAGCTATCCGTGGAGTGGCAGTACTCATTATACTGTACCACATACACACACGGAAAAGCGCTCCTTCTCTCCGTGCCTCTTTTTCTCCGTCACTCTCTCCTCCACCAAATATTTTCCCCAGACCGCACGGTTCATGTATTTCAGACAGTTTTTTGTCCTGTTGAACTGGAAAATACTTGTTTGACAGGAGAGCGTGTATCTGTTCATTTCTGGTACCTGTTTTCTGTACGTATCGCTTGCAGCTGATGAGAACGCGATGCGGTGAGCAGCATGTCATAGCTGGACACCGCCCCCTGGATGCTAAATAACCAATCATCCGCTGGTATACTCAGCTTCATGGATCAATCGACCAATCAACGCGCTGCTCACACAAAAGTAACCTCTTCAACTTCCTAGCGGGAAGCAGCTACCGGGGAACTGTCCACAGACAGCAGGAATCACTGGTAAACTATCCTTTTACATATTTTTAATTATTCTGGGGTCATATTTGATGATGTACTGCATTAAATAGCCACACAGCAATCCTTCGAAGATCAGACATCGTGTTTTATGTCAATATATGCTTTTAGATTTTCGCGTTAGCCATAACATAAAGCTAAGTTTACTTAGCAATGCAGGTGCAGCTGTTTATGACAGCTGTCAGCCACCTGACATGTTGTTTACCTCTCAAACTCTCTCCCTTTTCGCACAGGTAGATGCAGCAGCTAATCAAAGGAAGATGAGACTATCCCGAGCTGAATATAAAGAGATAGTGAGGTGGACTGAACAACTGAGACCCACACGACAATGTATGAAGATGCTCAAGGAAAGATTTCCAAAGTAAGTGGTTACACACTGAATTTATTTTGTGAGCTTTCTTTACATGTGAGGATTTATTGTGTGTAGCGTCTGTAGTTGTATGTTTATGTGTGACTGAGTGAAAAGACGGAACATCTCTGCATGAGAATCTTTAAACCATACTTTGTACATTATCAATCAAAACATTATGTGTTTGGGTTTAAGTAAAATAATTTATACACATGAGAGCAAGTTAAGGTAAATTCAGTGATAAATTTATCATCTGTCTATCGATCAACTCCCCATAGCAACTTCATTTATTGCTGTGTCTCTTTTTATCTTTTGATATTAAATATTTATAATCCCATTTAATTCAATTGTTATGATCACTAATTAATTCCATAAAGGTTCCTGCAGAAGCCTTCACCACAGCATTAGCCAGTGTTTTGCCATGCAGCGCCTGCACACCCAGAAATCGAAGAGAGAGGTTAATGGTTGTGTTTGCCTTTCTCCTTGACACTGAGGGCCCTCACTTTATTGAACGTAACATGTGTAATCCCCCAAGGCCACCAGGACACCATGGCTGATCCCGTAGAGGTCACTTACAAAGTCGCATGTATTTGGAGCTTCCTACTTCCATTGTGCCCTAATCACCAATCTAGAAGAAGGTATAAGGTCCCCAAAGGGGACTCAGCGGAGCTTCAGCTAACCTTTGTTCTCACTGTCAGCATTTTACAGAATATGTCATGCGTATAAAGTGCATCCAATATCCTGTATGTTTAGGCACCAACACTAGGAGGCCATTCTCATGTTTATTTTGATTTTTCCTTCTCCTTTTGGTTTCCTAATCCAAACTGTCTTTAGCAAACAGTCCGAATGCCAATTTTTCAAAAAGTGGTACTGGTGGGCGTAATAATTAAAGGAAAACACCGGACCGCTTTCATTCCAATAATTCTGCACGATCTCTCTCTCCAGGAAGTGCTGGCTCTTTTGTTTAGTCTTGCTGGTTATTGTTATTATTTCGTTCACCATAACCAATCTTGGGGAGGCCCTTGCTCTTTAAAATCCCTGAGTCTCGTCACTGCGCCTGACAGACAGGCATGGCAGCAGTGTTTTCACAGCCTGCAAAATTATTCTGGTTGTCCAATCAGCTGAGCTGGGCTCTGGAGGGTTAGTGATTGGACTGGCAGGAAATCAGGCTCTTAAGACATAACATATCGACTAGGCCATCCATCATCTCTTAGCATGCGCTCAGGCACGGCAGTCAGCCACCCCCGCCCCACACCCCTCCTGTCCCCTCGGACTGTGTGGGAGCCCTGCCACTGCGTAAATATTG
>NW_019525061.1:59513-63524 GCF_002814215.2 Seriola lalandi dorsalis | reverse complement strand
GGCTGGAGAGGGGCTAGGGGTTTGTTGTGGACAGCCCTGCACTGGAGGGGTGGGCAAAAGATTGGTTGGGTTATAATAGTGAGAGATATAGAAAAGACAGGTATCTGGATATTAAATAATTTCGCATCGCACTAGGTGATTTCCAAATGATGTGAGCAATGTTAAGTGAACTGTAGATTCATGTGTTGTCTACCAGTGTCATGGTGGAGTGTATGATAGTTTTTTCGGGGGCATGTGCCATATTTTTGTGACAGAGGACAACTATTATTTTCCTAAGTGATGATTTTAATATATACAGTTTTCTTATATTTTTGAAGTTTCCTTTTTAATACTAACATCTGTCCAGTCAATATAAATTCATAATCATCTATAATTGACTGTATGTGAAATAATATCGCAATGATAAGATGGTACCATGTGATCATTTTACAGAATTCTGCAGAATCAATGAACGTTTTTGCAAATTGTAATTAAATAGCAATAATAAAAATCATATGTGCAAAAACATGGTCTGGTTTTAATATATTTAGACATTACATCATTATATAGAACATGAGTTTGATTTTTTTCGCGGGATCATCGATATTGTGATATATATTGATCACATAAAAATATTTTTATTACTGTCCTGACATAGATTTTAACTATATTTCCCAGAATGTATTTATTTATATGGAATTAAACTATTTGAGTTTCAGTGATGTAGATCAGTAGGAATATCCATTACCCTCTAGGCTCTCAATGCTGTATTGAGTACTAAACCATTTCATAATCATTGCTTTTGATTGGGGAGTAAAAGGGAGGAAAATTTTAACTTTGGACAATTTGATTGTTATAGACCATTTCAAGGTAATTTCCACGGAACGTCTGTCAGTCTTTCTGTTGTCCTATGAGCATGGGTGGTGGGAGGAGAGAGGGAGGGTCCTATAGACAGATAGAAAGAGAGAGATTGTGATGTGGAGTCCCTCATCTGTAACGGCTGCATAACACAGATGTTGGGAGTCATCTGTCAGCCTGGCCTCTCTTGCCGGGCCCGAGCTGCTCTGGGGGGAAAAGAATTGGACACGGTGCTGTCACTTTTTACCCCCACTCACAATAGAGGGACATGCAAATATCAACCCCCATTCTTGCCCTTTCTTCCTTGCCCTCCTCTTAGCCAGCCGTGGTGTCCTGTCTAGTATCTGGACCGTGGCTAGGCATGGAAGGGGTGTGGGAGGACTCATCGCAGGCCGGTGTGGGGAAAAATGTGACATCAGTCCCATCAGGTCCTTCTCTTGCCACATATTAGAATTGGAAATGATGGGCTGCTCTCTGAGGCCTTGCCTAGCTTCCCCCTGGGTCTAGAGGGGACCCCAGTCCTTCCACCCTTTGTCCCTAGAGAGAGTCTGTGTGAGGAGGGCGAGAAAAAGTGGGAGGGAATGTGAGAGTCCTCCGTGTCCTTCTGTGCCATATTATGAATGAATTTGGATGTAATGATTACCCCTCCTCCTTAAAATGCCATTCAGCTCACACCTCATATGGCGTTCACAGTCATGAAAGTTGGAGGGTGTGCAGAAAGGGGCAGATGCCTCTGTTTTGGAAAATGCTTTAAAAAATAAAGTGTGAAGCATCCCTCCCCTCCAAACACAACCACTGCTTTTCTCTCTCTTTTACTCTCTCACACACACACACACACACACACATACAGCTCCCTGGTGAGGAGTCCCTGAACGTTTTTCGAATCGGGCCCTAATGTGCCGTTTTCATCAGCACTGAGGCGGGCTGCAATATGGTGCTGGGGCTCGCTCTGGGAATATGAATGTTGATTAAGCATGCGTTCAGCCTTTTGAAATTCTGAAGAAGTGTCAGAATAATGGATGTTGAGCAAATGTCAAGCATTTGTTAATTTCTCTGTTATTTGGGGTTTATCTAGCATGATCTTTGGAAGGAAAGCGCGGGGCAGGGTTGTTGTGGCATGTGCCATTGATATGGTGATTTCTTGGCTACAGACACTTTGTTTTTGATGGTAATATCTCGGCTCAGGACGAAGCTTGGGGAGTTGCTCATTGATTATTTATTGTGGCTGTAGTGTTTATCTTTCTTTTTTAACACGCTGGTTAAACCTAAGGATGTGGTAACAGGCAGGATGCATTAAACTAGCAGGCTCTGTACATTTAGTTTAAGTTTATATCTCATAACTCAACAAAAGATTATGATTGTATTTTTTGTTCTTTATTTTAAAAATCTTATATTCATTTATGTCAGCCTATCTTTTACAGCGTACAGTGTAGTTTAAGATTTTTCGAAATCCATGTATAGTTTTTATTTGTTGAACATGTTTAGGGTTTTACCTTTTTAGGACGTAGCCTATTATAGTTGTTTATGACAAAGGTGTCCTAAGCACTTGTCAGTATAGACAGATTGGGAATCTCGGTATAGTTTTAATTGGAGATCAAATAAAGTTTTTGCAAATCAGAAAATGTATCGGACTCCATCAAGTTGTCTAACCACTGTAATTCCTGAAACCTGAAAATTCACACGTTTAATTTCACTTCAAAAACATTTTTTAAGGCTCGCCTGGATCAAGGTTTCAAAAAGGTAAACGCACGCCTTTTCATAATATGATTTTTGGTTTAACTCTGATTTCAACTGTTGTCTCTGCGGAATCAACTGAGTTGCACTGTTGTAGATCTTATGAAGGTAGAATTCCACAGCTATTTTATAGCCTGGAAGTGGCAATGACATTACCCAGACTGATCTAGTGCAGAGCCTGTGGGGGCAGCCCTGACGGCCTCCAGTGCACGGCCTCACACTTCTGGCTGCCCATATTGAACAAAACACAAACTGGCAGTTGGGGGCTTAGGGGTGCAACCCTTGAAGGCTGAGAGACTGGCAAACTAATTCCACAGCTTTATGTGGTTAGATGAGCATTGGAAGGGTGAAGGGATGAATGAAGTGTAAGCAGAGAGGAGAGATGTAGAAAAAGGAGAAGCTGTGCTGAGTTTACAACTTCATGTCAGGCTAAGGAGTTCATGAATAATAGATGCAATCAATTACTTGATTAGGAAGCACAGGAATGACTACTTCCTCCTCATATCGTAGGGACGTTGTCCAAGCACACTCTATAGATTGTAAAGCCTTCTCGCCTCATTGGGCTAAAAACACTGAGGTAAGCAGCCCGTTGCTCAAGTAAGGTGTGGCTTATAGTGATTCTAAGGGCCATTATCTCGAAGGTTAAAAACTGCGGTTATTGGATCGCTTGACAGGATAAGATGTTTGAATTAGTAGAAGGAAATTATTGACACAGGAATATGAGCTATTGTGTGTAACACCAAAGTATTGTTTGCTTTACTTGGTGTAGAATCACTGTTGTCCCTCAACCCCCCAGAGCCATACACATACAAGGGAAGCCTACAGTATAGCACAGTGTAGCTGGGCAGCGATGGTAGTGTCTCTCGCCCCAGGTTCTCTTTGCATACTGGGACCAATTGCAAAAGAAGAATGAAACAAATTGTCCAGAATGGTACAAGTTCCCCAGCCACGCTTGGGGGAGTAGGCAATTGGTCAGCGTAATGTGTTTCTTTGCCAGACCAGTGGACGCTCACCACTTGACGGATAACATGGACCTCATTTTCAATTTTCCATGAGAGTCTGCAGAAACAGGAATGACAATAATTACACCATAACAATGGAAACACACCATAATAGTTATACCAAGTTTCGTCACAGACTGGGTCTTGAAGATCCCAAGCCTTCAGGAGGAATCACAATTAGTGTGGTGATTGTAGGATATTTCTTGCTCTTTTTGCCACCCTTATATAATAGTTCTGACATCTCAGGGCACCTCAGCAGACAGAAATTTTAAAGATTGTAATAAAGTGAAGGGGGCAGCGTAGGGGTGATATTTTTCATCTATTAGGACAATAGTAGGCAGTGAGATGCCCTGTTGTGCTTCTGCTAAAGCCATTTCTGTGCACAGTCCCCCACAGGCTTTTTAGGTTTTCTATGGCCTTCTGCAGAGAGACGGTTGGG
>NW_019525061.1:47751-59493 GCF_002814215.2 Seriola lalandi dorsalis | reverse complement strand
GGGGTCACTATCAGTAAATGTAGTGGAATGCTCTCCGAGTTTGACTTTTGGTGAATCTTCCTTCAGTTATGTTAAAACTAATATAACGAAACCGCCCATTTGTCAGACTTTACATGCACAAAGTAAAAACCATAATAAAAATGAAAATAACAAAACAATTTCTACAACCACATTAAATGCCATACATGATTGCTGCTGCACTGATGGTAGTAGAAGGCTGTTTTTACTGTTGTTTTGCAGGGGGAAAAAAAGTAAAACTAATTTGAACTGTAAACACGTGTGCTCATTGTGCAACTATTTGTTTGAAGCTGCGTGACACACTGAGATTTGTGTTTGTTTCTATCTCTTGTCAAAATACATCACATTTATACATTAACGCATAAAGATATTTTTTCTACGCATTTGTTTTGCTGCTGATGATGGTAGGCATAGCTGAGAAACAGATGTTAGCATTTTGCCTATCAGCATGTGTAATTAGCAGCATTTGCATATCCAGAGTGTTTAACCCACATTCAGCTGTTTTTCACTTTATAAAATATTGATCTATAGGAAAGTAAATGCTTAACATATTATTGTCAGCAGTCTTGCTTGAATGAAGCAAGATGAGACATAAAAACAAACTATGCTAGGAAGGCATTAGCTAATAATTATAGCAATAGAGGTATAGATAACAATAGAACGAGGTGTTAAAACTAAGCATTATTTCTATACGGTTTTTAAGTGAATCATTTCATCCGTGTCATTCCCTTCTCTAAATAGCTTCATTGCCATTAGTAAAAATATGTGCTATGCCTCAATTAGCCAGCTCCATGCCCTGAAGAGTCGCACCATGCAACACTCTCTGCATGCAGATCCACCAAATGCTAAGCACTGTCGCAGCATATGATACCAATGCCATTAGCCAGGTGGCTTTCATTACCTAAATTACAGCTATTGTTTATAATTAATTATTTGTAAATAGGAAGATTCTGAATATAATTGATAGCTTGAATTTCTCCCATCTCCTATTAATTAGGTTGATGTGAATTTCTAGGCTTTTCCATGTGTTTTTTTTTTTCTTCTTCCTGTATGCTTAAGACACTGATACACTCTGAATGCACAAGAAGATTAGGCAATTCGACACTCAAACTTGAATTTGTCAGATTCATAACCAGTGGATAGCCTAGCTTAATAGAGCCTACAGCACTGACCAGACAGGCATACCAGCTCAGTGACAAAGTGAAAGTCCCTAATTGTTTTTAATTTAATCTGCTGCTTTACTATTTTGGGTGCCAGTGCATATTAATGCTCTGTCTTATGTTGTAAGGAAGGGTAATTAGGTTGAGAGTGAATGATTCCCTAACCACTCTTCTGTCTCCCAGCCTTCTGTTTCCCCATGTTCTAAATTATATCCAAGAGGGAGGGATTTTTATAATTTTTTTTCTTCTCACATAAAGGTCAGTGTAAAGATGAGTTGCCGTGTCACAGATTCTTTTTTTGAAATGAATTTTCAAAGGTGTTCTTTGTTTGCTGTAATCATTTTCAATGGCTGAACACTGGACTGAAACCAAACTGGTACGCATCACTGATTCATAAAATACAACCAAGTAGTTTAAGTAAGTAGGACAGGGATTGATGAACTCAGTTGTTTACCATGACATCTTACCAATGCAATAAAAAAAAAAAATTAATTAGGCTAATTGTTTATGTACAGATATAGTTGAGACTCATTTCCTATCCTCGGTCATAGCTGCAAAATTGTTTTAGGATTTACTTCCAGAAGAAATTTGTGTCGTCTAACAGTTATTTAAAACAAATGACAGTAATATGACCTTCTCTTTTAGGTCCTTATTTGGTCTTTTGGTTCATTTTTCAGTCGTAACTTCATCACAAACAGACAGCTATAGTAATATGATTTTTTTTTTTTTTTTTTAAAGGTTGAAAATCTGACCATATTGTCTTTTACTGTCAACTTTTTGTCATATCACATAACATTATAAACTATTTTACACAGAAACTAAACCTGCTGCTGCTCTAATCATGTGCACATGTCCGAATAAAATACTAATCATCAGCTTTGTTGAAGGCTCAAAAAGACCGATAAAGAACCAGGTTTTGGAATAGTGTTTTTGTATCACTTTATTTTTATAACCGCTGAGCTAGGGTTGAATTCCTCAAATGCTGGTATTATGAGTTAAGGAGGTGGATATATTACAGTGAAAATGTAATGCTACTGTTCAGCAGGCAGATCAGATCCCCATTGTAACACTGCACTTGGCTCCATATTTTAGCATGAAGTGAGCATACTGTGCCCAGGAGAGCACAGGTTGGATATACATTAATGTAAAGTCAGCAATAACTTACTATTAATGTCTGTCAAATGGAAAAAGGAGCATTATACAATATGAGCCCAGTGTAAAACTTGACAGACTCTATAAAATGCAGACAACTCTTGGTTTGGATCCAGGTATCTGCTCTTATCTCTTTACATTGCCCTCATTTTTTTATTTTCTTAAAATCTTGTCTCGGTACGTCACTTATTTTCAGCGTATCTCCAAGGTGCAGTTTTTTATGTCGGCAAATACTGATTGAAGTAAGAAAGAAAAACAAAAGTCCCCAAAGTTTTTAGTGTTTTTGAAACAGATATGTTTTCTCAGATATTAAGAGCAGTTTATGTCCCTTTAAAGTTAACAGGGTATAGATTTAGCAATTAGGCAGTAATCATGCTCATTATAGAGAGTAATCCATTTAAAGCCTAACAGATGTCTGTTCCAACGGGGGGATCATGATGGTCCCATGCCAACAATAAGGCTGTAATGTTGTTGAAATGCTCAGGTGCAAGGTTGAAGTGTGGAAGAAATTTTTTTCCTCTCTTAAGTGTCCACATGTTGACAGTTGACCATTTAATGGCCCACTTAATTGCAGTGGCCCCATCGTCCCCAAGCATCATTGTAAATTAATGCTGAGGTGGCAGTGTTTTTTTTCTGAGAGCCCCCCCCCCCCTTCCCCTTTATTTCAAACATTTGGTCCTTCTCCGTTGTGACTGTAACTTTGTAGTTGACGAGACTCATCTGTGTGATGGGTTGAGAGCCCTGGAGAGTTTGAATATTTGAGAATTAGCTGTTCTCCAGCCAGAGCAGTAAAACTGTTTTAAATCTGGCGTCTGGATAACCCAAAATGACGTCTTTGGTGGGGTAAGTCATTATAAAGTGCTGAACTATTCCAGTGGTTGAATGCTTTTATTAAGATATGGTCACAGTCTGAGACTCCAGACACAAATCAGTGTTTGAGATTCCTTTGGCTTTGTTTACATGTCACATGGTTATTTCATGGTTTATAGTGATTGATGTTGAAGGCCTATGTGGACTCAATATTTCAATGCAGATTGGAAGCATCGGCTTCTTGTCAGTATTTACATACCATTCTCAGGTGACTTGTAACGAAAAGTCCATTAAATTTAACAATCAAGTGTACTGAGAGCAGTACATGGAGACACAGCACCACTGGAGACCATCACAGAGCAGTTTGTATGTGTGTGCATGCTTCAACTGCATTCATATGTTTTTTTGTTTTTTTTTTCATATCCAAGGTGGAGGTGTGTACCATCTAATTAGAGTAATATCTGTCACCACTTTAAATATCTTCAACTCAAAGGATACTGTGGGGGTTGGGGAGGGACATCGAGGGGGCTGTGAGTCCCCGTCTGGAGCTGCCTGTTTTCCAGGTTTGCCTCTCTGCCAGGTGTTTGACATTGACTGGAGCTGGAGATGAATGTAGCTTATGGCAACCCATGGAATTGACCGACTCCTGGGAGTCCCAGCTTCCTGCAGTGAAAGTTTCCATTTTCAAAGCCCATCAGTTGCAGTGGGAGGGCTCCCGAATGGCCCATATGCCAGCCCAGCACTGGAAGTGAAGCAGGAAAACTTTCTCCTATCTGTGTATTGCTACAACACTCACACAAACAAATCCAGACACTCACAGCGGTCATCTCCCTGCCGATCCAGAGAGTGTAATTGCCAGTGAATGCAGTGTTTCCCTCAGCAAATGGACATGAACCCTACCAGTTATTTACATGAACGTCATTAATTTCTCTCCAATTTTTCCATGTTTAGTTTGGCCATGAGTTCTTTCCTTTTGTATAGTTTCACAACAGCAGAAACAGCACTTCAATTAAGAACAATTTAGCTCCCAGCATTCTTCCAGGCAAAAAAGGGAGAGAGAAGAAATAGTGCGTATGAATGAGTGAAAGAAAAAAAAAAAACACAGGCTATATTTTTCTCATCTCTCATACCACACGCAACCTCCCCCTTTCTCACACCCCCACGCCATCGTGGCAGGAATCCTTTGTCAGAGGTGTTCATCTGGAACAACTTTGCCACACTTGTTTTCATGTTCTTTTAGATTACAGGGCAGCTGGCCCCAGCTTTGAAGCTCCCCCTCTCCCTTTGTCTCTGTGCAATGCACTCTGGTAATTAACTTTGTCCTTCTTTTATTTGTTCCAGTCACTCGCAGTCCACTCTTCTGAGCATCTTCTCCCTGGAGTACCAGGTTAGAAGTTTTCTTCCTTTGTGAGCCCTGACAGGTGCCTAATTGAATGATGAATGTCCCTTTATTTCTTTGTAATTGAACTGCCAGCTCTCTGATTGGTTTGGAGGATGCCCCCCCCACCATACCCCCGTTTATTTCACCCCCCCTTCCCCAACTCCTCTCTCCCACCACCACCTCCACCCCCCTCCTCCTCCTCCCCACGTTCACGTTGAGAGCCCTTGCCTGCCTGAGCCTCAGTGGATGTCTGCCAAGCCTTCCCATCCATCTGTCTAATAACATCTAGCCCCTGCTTATTTGGTGGACCTGTAATAAATTATGCTAAACCATTATTATTCTGACAATAATAATTTCCCCGTGTAGTGCGGCTGCGTGTGCTAAATGTTTGCTGACTCGCACTGTCACTGCTGCTTTCCACGGCTGACAGCGGATGATGATAAATGGCCGCTGCCGCCAGTGGCAGAAGGCAGCACAGGCAGAAAATGGAGTCATTTATCATCCCCCTGACAGGTGTCAGTCACACTGCCTGTCTCTGCGGAATTACATTTTTTTTCTGTGTGTAGTAGTTTTTAAATAAGTTGTTTTTTAACCAATGCTCTTCCTCTTTTATCCCCATGTCCTCCTCCCTCTCAGCAAAGATGGCAATTGAATTGCATGGAAATGTCAGGGTGTGGAATGTGGAATAGGGTCATTGTTTGATGGAAAAAAGGGGAAATGAATACAAGGTTTGAGTGAGGGGGGTGGAGGTGGATATGGGGTTGGGGTTCTGAACAAGGTTGCCTCGGCACACTTTGACCCCCAGCAAACTTATTGAAATTAAATTACTGTGACCTAAGATCTCTTACACTTGTTCATATACAATAGGGCATGAAAGAGGAGCCAAGGCTGAACAGGCTGAACATTTTGGGCTGAAAAAATGCTTTTGCCTCCTCACAGTTTTGTATGGAAATCATCCATGTTTGTTATAATTATTATTATTATTGTGATTATCATTATTATTATTATTACATCTGTGATCTCTTTGTGACAGAAACGAACCAAAAGAACGATCTCAAGACACCATGCACCAGATGTTATTGAAAGCCACTACCAAAGGTACTGCATTACTTTGTATTGTATTGCTTTATTGCTCTTCTCTCTTCTGTCTAGTACTCTATGTTTATCTTCCTCTCATCTCTATCACTGTTTTTTTTTATCTGTCTCCCACTCTTGTGTGTTCTCTTTGTCTGACTGTGGAAGGGACTTGCCAAAGTCACATGAGAGTAGGTGGGCCACCATGACAGATATAATCTCCTCCAAACAAATCACCACCCTCAGGATTCATTCCAGACCTCCACTTGCACCTGCTAAACTAAAGCTCTGTTCTCCATGTCAAATTGAAAGAAAAATAAATAAATAACCAGCCATTGGGCATTTGCCTTACACAGGCTTATGATGGGATGATTATCTGTAATTCAATGAATATGGATAAATTAAAAAAAAAAAGAAAAGAAAGAAAAACAGACTGTAGGGGGGAAAGCCTCTTTGCATATTGCAATTAGCCTTTATCTAGCTTATTAGGCCATTGTTCAGGGGGAAGCAAGGCTGGATAATGCACTTCTAATCCACTTACAACAACAAACCTCAGAGATGATCTGGGTAAGATCTGAGGGGAGCTGCAGTTTTAGCTGGCGAGGGAAAAAAGGCTTTTTGGGCGGCAGGGGTTAACTAACTATCATATGCTTGTCTGGCTTCAAGGAAATTTGAAGCCCTTCAAGCAGTGCTGTTTTAACCGCACCGAGCCTGCCATATGCCACCTAGGGCAAAGTCATCAGGGACATTAGCATGTCTTGGCTAGCCTGGTCTAGTCCCCTCTACCCTTCTGTCTGCCTTTGTGGGCCATGTTTTCTCCTTTTTTTTTCACTGCTGTTGTTCTTTGTTATAATGAAGGTATCTAAGTGAAGTCAAGGCACATCCCACTGCTCCCGTCCTGCTGGAGTTGGCCAATGAGGTAATGGCATAACCTTTACTTATTTTTCCTTTTTTTTTCTTTTTTAACCTTTGAAAAAAAATCCCTTCAACTGATGCTTGCTTTTTTCTATGGATAGATGGAAGTTGGCTGCAGTTTTTGACTTTTTTTTTCTCGCTCCTCGTCTGTTAGTCATTATCAAAATTGGTAAAATAGTCTGCTTCATTATCAATTATTTGATGTAATTAACTCTCACCTCCATTAAGCAGATGTGAAAATACTTTTTGTGTTTTATTATGCAATTTCCCAAATTGCAGAGTTGCTGCAAACTGCGGACAGGTGAGGACAGGGTCATTGGTTAATTCCTCTCTTCATCACTTCATCAGTTTGTTTACTTTAGGAGGTCACTGTTGGATTTGTGCTCCGGTTGATGTAGTAGCAATTGTAAAAATACATATAATTATATGTGAATTTAAATCCAATATATTAAGTAGTACGGAATTCAAATAGTAAATGGTGGGTGTTTGTGTGCTTGTTATAAAATAGCCTGATGCTTCAAGCACTTAAATTATTCACTTGACCAAGTTTCTGCATTTCACATTAGTGAAAAGTAATCTACTCAGAGGCCCCTAGTGTTTCTTACATTCTGTACCTAGTCAGTAAGTTATCGTTTCCATTAGGATAATACCAAAGAATCAATCTAGTTCCTAGTCAGTGAGGTTGAATTAGCGGAATTACTATAGAATTGATGCAGTACATTTTAGATTGTCACTGGATTTTACATGATACTGAAATTCTTGCATTTTTAATTTATGTATGATTTGAATACATTGTTACTCTAGCAGTTTCCTCTTATTTTGATTGTTAGAATGGGCTCTGTAACCTTTTTAAAAACATTTAAATGCACATTTAAATTTTTATTGGTGCTCACACCAGGCAGTGAGATTTGAGGGTTTCTTCTTCTAAAATAAGAGTAGTTCACATGCATCAGTGGCACTTCAAAGCTCACTGCCATTATTCATTCTCCCATTTAATTGACACATGATTTTTTTTCTCCAAAGGATTAAATTCAGCTCAGAGATAACTGTCTATGAACCATTTAACTGTCATTTTAATATGCTACTTAACATTTAAACCAAGCACTCATGGTCTCCCAGATCACTAATTGATGTAGTTTCATCCCTTTATGAGACAATATATCTCCAACAGAGGGAAATGATTAACAATGATGAAAACTATTCAGGGATTTTCTTTTTTGCCCCCCAGAAAAAATCCATGAATGAAGGTTCGAAACTCACCATTTTCTGTTTTTTGCATGGTTTATATGGATCTTTATGTAAAGGTTACTTACACATACAATCTTAAGAGTAGGTGCAGTTATGCTGTGTTGTATGTGACACCCCTTAGCTTTGGGGGCTAATAAAACCAGAATTCTACTGAACAATAATTATTTTCAGCTTGAATTCAAGGCTCTGTGAATCTTAGTCACATGTTAAAACTCATGAAGTGCTGCAGTCTGACTTGAGAATGGAGATGGACTCATGATTAATATGAAAATTAGGGAGACGCAAGTACCTGAACTAATCAGGTGGTCCTTATTCAGCCTGGGCCAGCGTTGGTAATGTTGCCATTTTTCATGTGTCGGCCCTGATGCAGGTTACCAGGAATCTGATGCTCTCTCGTTTTCCAAAGGTGTGAATGGAGAGCAGGCCAGTAAGCACAAAGAGGAAGGAACTGAGAGGGGAGAAGACGGGGAGAGAAAATGAGGAGGGTTAGGGAGAGGAGAGAGAACTAGCTGCAGGCTACAAATGCTAAGTTTGAATTGCTATCAGAGGTCTTAATGAAGATATAAACTCTGTGCTCACCCCTTAATTATTATAGACACGTTTGGCCTTTTTTTTTTTTTTTTTTTTTTTTTACAAGCTGCCTTCTTAGTGCAATATTATGGAGATGTTAACAAATACTACTGCGGGTAAAAAGACATTGTTTAGACAGAAGCCTCTCTGCTTCCAGCGTTACCAGGAAGCATCAGAGAAAAGATGAAACACACCATTCTCACTACAGGCTGAGGGCAAATTCACTTTTGGTCCCCAATTATGCTAACAAGAGAAAAAAATGATCTTTGGCTGCAAGTACGTTGTGTTTCATAACAAGCTGGCTAGGAATGGCAAAGTCTTCAAGCCATGTTTTAATTCCCTCCTTACTGAGGAGGCTGTGAAATTTAGTAGTGAATGACTTAATGTGTCTTCTTATTTGCAGCATATATATTGTTTAAACAAAGGTCAAATGCAATACTTATTACTAATAATTTTGTTCCATACGCCTAGTTTACCTTTTAAAGCTTGTACATGCATCCATACATTTTACGATTACTGTTCATTTGAATAAATGATTGTCACAGGCCTAGTGTAGGCCTTGAAAATTGCCATTATGATATTACCACTTGAACAATCTTACTTTTTTTTTTGAGTGGGAAGGCATTGTGATAGGAATGTGGTCAGGTAGACAACTTCAGTCATTAGTACTCCCTTACCTGTCAGGGCTTCTCCCTGCTCTCAAACCAAAAACATTGCACACCTCTCAAGGTGTCTTTGTGTTCAAAGAGTGCTGCAGCCATAGGTTCTATCCTTCCTATTAAGGACTGCATTCCCACAGTCCCTCCGGTATGTCCTGTTGGTTCCTGCAGTTTTGCCTTGGTGATCATTCTATGATTAAAGCTCTCCATTGTCTCTAGTCTGGGCATAGTGTGTGCTGCTTTTTTCATACAAGATGAGAGAGCACAGTTGTCCGTTTGACAGAGGCAAAGGCAATTCAGCTTGGCTGCGTAATAGGCGATCTCTTGTTCCTGTGGGAAAGGTTTTTGCAAAGGAAGGCTTTCAAAGACCAATTTGCACAGGGATTGTCGAAAGTTGGGTCAAGGTTTGAAAACGTAATAATATCATTACAATCATTATTATCTATGTGACATCAGCCAAAGTTAGACTGGCTGAGTAATTTTAGTGCCATATTCTTAGGTTCTTTGAAATATGTCCGCACTTCCAGCTAGGTGCGTGAGATTTAGTCTAATGGTTTGTAAATGGAGCAGTTCTCCAGAGAGGAATAACAATTCCACTATACCTGTGTTTTGAAGCTGCATTAAGTCCCCACTGACGCCATACCCTGTTTTTTATTAAAGCTAATTCTCTTTTTTTTGGTTTTCAATCTATGTAAAGGTGGATCTGTCTCCTGCACTGATGGCTCGTATCATCCTGGACAGGTTTCTTCAGGACCTGGAGGGTGGAATGCGTGAGTAACACTTTCCCATTTCCCCACTCTGTGCTTTCTATCATCCCCCCATCAGTCTTAATTGTAGCACTTTGTCTTTTGAATCTCTTTCTGTTTGAGCCCCAATTCCAGCTCTAGCTGCTGTATTTTCAGCCTGTCCAAGCCTAATGAGAGACAGACCACATTTAGTAGTAGCTGCATCCCAGGGCACATGACTGGCAATTAAGCACTGGGAGGACCACCCACCTCTCAACTGCAGTGTGGATCAATGCTAGCTCACCTCATCAGTGTTATTTATAACGCCCCTGATTTCTCCCCTCACCCTCCTTCATCCCCCAATGCATCCATCTACTTCCTACCTTCTCTTCTTCCCTCATCCCCTTCTCCTTCTCTGTCCCTACTGGGAGTCGGCTGATGAAATTGACTTGAGGAAAAGTGTGGCAGAAAAAGCAAACCATTCCTCAGTAGCGCTGATGGACACGATGTGGGAGAACAAAATTCCAGACGCAAATATTTTTTTAAACATGTCAAAGACACTGTCCAGAAATTGTGTCCATTCTGATTAGTATCTTTTTCTGTGATATTGGCATAATTTGAAGTTACACCTTTTTGCATGTAATATTTGTTTATTCCTTTTCTTTTTCTTTGTTCTTTCTATTTTCTCACTCTGGGATTCCCAATATTATATGCACACATGGTTCACTGTCATTTCAAAAGGCATATCCCGAGTATTGGGTGTGAGTGTGTAGTCAGTAGTCAGTGCTTTGAGAGTGAATCGCATGATGTCAAAAAGACGTGCTTCCAATTTAATCAAGAAAGAGATTAAAGTGGATGTGTGTTATTTTCAACTTCGCCACAGCACAGCCATTTGTCAAAGTCAAAGATGTGATTGCTTTGGACCCACCGTTATCCACTGCCTGTCAAAATACTAGTCTGAGCAGCTTGTAGAACAGGGCATCCATCCAGGAGAAGCACTCCGTTTCAGATAATAGCACGCTGTGCTCCAACCCCCCCCCCATCTCCATACAGTGAAAACATGCTTTATTATTGCTCCGAATAGATTTGTAGCAGATGAAACTTCCTGGATGATTGTTGTTTAATTTCAAAACAGTGTTGTAGCCATGCAGCATCCCAGTGTTTGCAGGCTGGTGAGTAATGTCATGGTCGTGGTTCTTGTCGTAGAAAGTGATTTCACAGAGTCTAGATGGCTTTTACAGGATAATCAGAGATTCATAACAGCCTAACTAAGGACACATGCTGTGACAAAAATGCTTTGATTTAGATCAGATTTAAAATTCACTTAAATTCTTATCTGGTAAAATAGTTTGACTGCTACCTGCTATATGAGTTTGAAATGTTTTCAAATGAAGATATCATTATGCTGTACCTTTGCACTGTTGCCAGTTGTAAAGTCAAAGACTGTGAGGGTGACTTCTGTTTTGAAAGAGCTTCCCTGCAATCTCCTCATGACCTGCTTGGCCTTTACAAATGAATTGCTGCACACATGGGCTGCACGGTCAGATCGTCCAATCTCCCTGTGTGTATATTAGACTCCATTAATGTGTTTCCATTATGAAACAATGCAAGGATAATTGTCTTTGCTGGCAATTAGCTAACAGGTTGGTTCAGTGCTATTGGCAGGCGTATCTGTCATGCCCCCCCTACCAGCCCCAGAGTGCGCTCCAGTGTGCATGTGTGCGTATTTGTGTATTTTTTGTCAGACTCCAGAGGGAGGGCAGGCAGGCGCACTGCAAAGATCAATAGACTTCTATATAAGGGACATTACCCCCAACTGGGTGAGTGGCTTGCCTTTGCCTAGCACCATCGTTTTTTTATTCCCTTTCTCTCTCCCTTTGCATTTAAGAGACACAGGAATGGGGCCTTTGGGACTGTGGAATATATGTACAATCACTAGTGTTGGATCGATACAGAGTTTTAAATTGTTTTCTGTCCCTTCCTTGTTTTGTTTTGCTCGCTTGTTGTTGTGTGCCCCCCCACCCCCCACC
>NW_019525061.1:43334-47731 GCF_002814215.2 Seriola lalandi dorsalis | reverse complement strand
CCTCCCTCCCCCCCACTAGCTACACACACCACTACCACACCTCAACATGACGACACCAACAACGAGCTGCCTCCCCCTCTCCTTGCAGCAAAAGTATTGGCGAGAGCATCAGTCAAGCCGAATGAAAGACTATCTGGTGGCGCTTGTAAATAAATCAATACATTCAAAGCAGTTTTATCACGTATTGAATATGATATCAACATCCATAATGCTCCTTGTCTCATGAAAACGGACTGGGCATTAGGGGAGGAAAGGTCACATGTGCATTTTTCACTGTTTATATCCACTATTTTCTGCACTATGTATAATTTTGGGAAATATACTGCAATTTGCACCACTTGAGACAGTGTATAGCTCAGAATTCCTTTCAGGCTTGTTTGATTTTATGGACTAATGCCCATAAAAATAGGGGTTGTGAATGTGACAATTTAATTTACAAGCACATGTAAGGCAAGTTCTCATTATAGATTTATCTTTTTATCTTCTTTTCCTTTATTTTTCAATTTTCTTGGTCAAAAAAGTGTCCATTATAAGTTACTGGTCCGGGGCCATCATTAAACTGACTATTTGTATGTACTCAAATTGCTTTAAAGATTTCTGCACGTTATATATTTGAATTAATAATTAATTTAATTCAATAATTTATGTAATATATGTATATGTATATGTATGTAATATAATTTATCAATTATATTTAATGATGAAGTTAGTTTTTTTTCTTACAGTTGTAAGTAATTTCGATTTAAAATGATACAAAACAAAAATAGTAAAAAACACATTCAAAAAGGCTGGAACAAGCAAGTGTTTTACTTATTATCACAACAAATTACTTGAAAGTGATTGTTGAAAAAGTTGAATTAAGCTGATATCACTGAAATGCAATTAAGTCGGGGATCAAAATAATGACGTAATTGATGTATTAGCTGTACTGAAAAAAAGTATATTTTAAAATTGTCAAAATGTTTACATTGACAAAAATAATGTTAGATATGAACAGACATCATAGAATGGATTAAACCTACATCATGTGTACACACTGCATGTCTCAGCCTCCTGGTAAGTTCTGTAAATGGTCAAATTACATCGTAAATAGCCATATTGTCATTCCAACTCTACCTCTCAGAAGTCACTAACAGAAACATTGGGGGAGCTCCTGCTCTTTCTTTTCCCCTTCCTGCTATCTCTTCATCTTTCTCTCTATTCCTCCTTTGACAGGAGTTGATGTGCCTCTAGATTTAGACATACTTTTTTTGAGGAGGCAATTTTGCTAGCTATTTGACCTTTTCCATTTTCCCAAGGCCCAGCTCCAGATTAGATTGCTGCTCCATGTTTTGTAACTATGTGATTCGACCGCCTTTAAGATTTATTGTCACATTCCTTTACAGAAGCCTTGTACGCAAGGTTATAAATGTCCTGTGTTTGATGTTAACACTGTGAGAATGTTAGCGTCTCCTATGATCCTGTGGTTCCTTGACAGAATTCATAATGGCTTCAGTGTTTTGCAGATCAGACGTGTTGATAACTGATATTGTATTATGTTCTATCCAGTAAAATCTCAACTTAGTATCCACTATGATTGTTATGGTTCCTCCTCTCTTGTCTTCAAGTGCTCCTCTCCTCTCTCCCTCACCTCTCTACTGTGGTGGAGCCGATGTGTATATGCAGCCTTTTTCTCAAATAATGAGAGCAAGGGCACTTCATTAGCAAGAAGGGAGGGAGTGAGGAGGCGAAGGAAGCATGAGTGTTTCTGTGCGGTTCTGTATGCATGCAAGGGTTGGGTGCAAGGGAGGTAAGCAGCAGCGTGGCACTTCACTTGACAAGTATACTAATTACTCCTTTTCAGCAGAGAAGCTCCAGTCAGCCTCTGCCACAGTCTAATGGCCTGACCTAGGAAGCCTCTCTTCATAGCAGCACCTCCCCAGATCTACTATTACTACTGCTACACACACACACACACACACACACACACACACACACACACACACACACACACACACACACACACAGAAATGTAGAGTCTCATCTCACCGCTATCAGGGAGAATCAGGTGGAAGCAGATCAGTTCTGCCCCAGTAACCTCTTCGGGGACTGGGCTCCTCCTGCACAGGAGATACCATCTCATATCATCAACTAGCACGTACACACCACCACAGATATCTTAAAAAGAAAAAAAAAAAAAAAAAAAACCCACACATTTTTTTCCCCCCTTTCTCTCATCTCCCACTCTCTCTCTCTCTCTCTGTTTCCCATCTTCTGTTTTTTTCAATACGGGAGGATAAATTTAAAAGGAGTAAATTGGAAAATCAAATGAGGGCTTTAGGCAGCCGCAGAGATTTGCAGAGCTGTCGGCCAGCGTCGGAGAGCCTCATCCATCATGTCCCACAAGTAGTCAATTCCTCTAGTATCTGTAAATGTTTTCAGATATTAGCCAATTTATATGCTCCGAGATTCATCATGGAAAATCAGCTTTAGCGGCGCACATTATCAGGACCTGTCTCTCCCTTGCTCCATGAAGTTTGATGAACGAGTGCCCCTCCACAGCTCAATGGCTTGTGCATGGGGAGTGTGGGTGGAAGGGGGACATATAGAGGAAATGGGTAGCACCCCCCCCTCCCACCCGTGGACAAAAGTGGGTTTTTTAATTAATAAACAAACTTGCAGAGGAGCTCATCAGTGTCAGGGGCAATAACAATCGTCATCCGTTACTGTTTATTACGGTCCTCCCTCAACAAATGTTGTTATCTAATGAGGTTTCTCGACATTTTTTTGTGTTTGAGATAATGACTTTTTCACCCTAGTGGAGAAAGGAAGAGTAGTTACAAATGACACAAGTAAGCAATGAAAAATCAAGCCAAGGTGATGTTGCTGTTACCTTGCTTTATATAGTTTATCTTGTTTCAGAATTGCATATGAAAACAGGCTTGTGATTTGTTTACACTGGTTGTTTTCTTTAGCAAATCCCAATGGAGGCGTAGCGTTTCACATCTATTATTCTCCTCTTCTCTGTTCTTTCTTTTCAGATGTTGACGATGTGATACGGTACCTTAGTCAGAATTTATACCAACATGGGACAATTACAGTAAATTTGGCGAATGTTTACAAGGTGCAAAGTCGTGCTGCAGGGCTTTGTTCTCTGTGTCTGGTGTTCTTCAGATTATGCTTTTTATTTTCCTGCATGTGTTTTATGTGTGTGTCTGTGTGTGCCTTTGGAGTGTGTATTTAAAGAGCAGGGAGTGTGTGTGTGTGTGTGTGTGTGGCAGAGAGGAGCTCAGGGTGTCATAGAGGAGTCTTGCCGTGCAAGGCGGGGGCGTCTTTAATAAATGTATGCTGATGTTGGAGGCTGCAACGATGCGAGGGATGCTAGGGCCCTGTTGTTATTTACTGCTGTGTTTGTGCACAGCAGCGAATCCTGGGCCTGCAAATGGCATTACAGCCAGTGATGAATGAGCATTAGGGTAAACTCATTTTAAAAGCATCCTGATTTATTAGCGGACTGGCCCTCCATTTTCATCAGGTCAATGCTTGGCTGAAATTCCACAATGTCAGCGCCAAGGTCACCTTTTTATGGCTATTTTTAACCCCATTGCTCAAAAAGAGCAGGAGAAAGGGATCCTGTCACTTATTATGGCCATCTACCAAAAATATCAAAGGGCTTGAGAGGCATGGAGAGAGAGAGAAGTCTAGTCCTGGAAGTCTGTGTTTGTGTGTGTTATGTGAGAGACCAAAATGTGTTGGTGGTCAACCTCCAATTATGAGCACTAGTAAGACAAGAGCTTTAATGGCTGCCGTTTGCCTTCGGGGAGGTTTATTACACACTACTGTTTTGCAGAAGCAGCGTCAAATCTATAAAACGACCATTAGGAAGAGGGAAAAAATCAATCAAAATGCCATTAAAGTGGAATAAGTTGCCAATATTGCTGATGTGGTTGCGGGTCCTTTGATTTTCCTTCAGATTATTAGGCACAGTCGAGTAGTGACTTTGTTAAGGGAAACCAGTGTTGTTGTGGAGTAATATGTCTCCTGGCTTCATAAAGTTTGCTGCCTCATATTTCCCGCTTTATTGATTATCCATTATCATTTGTCATGAGGTGTCCTAACTCAAGGGGAAAATATAACCCTCTTTCTTCACCGCCGCCTGCACCGCACAGGAGCATGGTATGGATCTGCGTGTGAAGGTACCAATCTCTGAGAAAAATGAGCAAAGAAATAAAGCACAGCCCTGTGCCTTGCAGCTCTAAGAGGGAGTGCTGGGTTATGGGGTGGGCTGGGGGAGTACCGTAGCTGGGAGAGGCTGGAACAGAAAGGAGGTAGCAAAAAAAAAAAAAAAAAAGAGGTGGCAGAGAAAGATGGAGACAAAGAAGAAGAAACAGAAAGAAAGGAGGGAGCGCTGAATGTGC